>NC_038246.2:30616303-30655307 GCF_000004515.6 Glycine max
GGAGAAGAGGTGAGAGGAGGCGCCATCCACTAGGGAATAAGCCATGGAAGAAGGAGCTTCACCACCAAGATGAGCCTTGGATAAGAAGCTTGGAAGGATGCTTCAATGGAGGAAAAGAAAGAGGGAGAGAAAGAGAGAGGGGGGAGCACGAAATTGAAGGAATAAAAGAGGGAGAGAAGTGGAACTTTGAAGTATGTCTCACAAGACTCTCATTCATCAAAGTTACAACAAGTGTTACACATGCTTCTATTTATAGACTAGGTAGCTTCCTTGAGAAGCTTTCTTAACAAAACTTCCTTGAGAAGCTTTCTTATGAAAACTTCCTTGGGAAGCTTCTTTGAGAAAACTTCCTTGAGAAGCTAGAGTTTAGCTACACACACCCATCTAAAAACTAAGCTCACCTCCTTGAGAAGCTTCCTTGAGAAGCTAGAGCATAGCTACACACCCCTATAATAGCTAAGCTCACCCCCATGACAAAAAAACATGAAAATACAAAAAAAAATCCTACTACAAAGACTACTCAAAATGCCCTGAAATACAAGGCTAAAACCCTATACTACTAGAATGGCCAAAATACAAGGCCCAGATGAAGGAAATACCTATTCTAATATTTACAAAGATAAGCGGGCTCATACTTAGCCCATGGGCTCGAAATCTACCCTAAGGCTCATGAGAACCCTAGGGCCTTCCCTTGGATCTCTAGCCCAATCTACTTGGAGTCTTCTACCCAATGCCCTTGCGGGGTAGGATTGCATCAGAAGCTCCACAAGCAACCTTCCATCAAGTGGTAATCAGAGCACAAGAGCTTCAAGTAGGTGCTCCTTAAACCTCCATTATTTTTTTTTTGCTTTACCTTCTCTTCCATTGTTGTTTCTTCATTTTTTCTCCATGTGTATCCTCACATGTCTTGTGCTAAATTTTGTTAACATGATTCTTTAGAGTTTCCACCGATTAAACTTGCTATAGAAGGTAGATTTGATTTTCTATGGTTCAAATTTCTTGTTCTTGTTCTTGAACCATGAATTGTGTTGAGTTTAGGTTCCTTTGAGTTTTGTCTTGTTATTTTTTTGTGGCTGAAACCTAAACCATAAAATTCTTAACAAAAATATTAAAGTAGAAGAAAACCTCAAAAATCTAGAGTGACTTGTTCACCTATTGTAGTTTTGTCATAGAAGTCATGTCTAGTCATGAAACTTGTCACATAAGATTTCTTATGCTGTGCTGAATTTTATTTTCTTGTTTCTTTGTGTAACTCATTTGTTCATGAGTGTATGAAATTCTTTTAGCCTATTATTTGATTTGAGTCAAATCTTTCATGTTAATTAGTCCTTAACATGTTCATGCAAAATTCTTAGAGAGTCTTTGATTGTGAACCTTTTCTTGAACTTTAAGGTTTCCTTATGATTGTGTCTATTGTGAATTTGAGTTTTGGTGATTGAATTGCAGGCTGAAATGTTGATCCTAAGTGAATATTGAACTCCCAAAACTGTGGTAAACAATCCTAGTGAGTTCAACATACATAGGAAGGTTGAAAGTAAGCCCAAGGCAATCTATATACCATGCTTAAAAAAATAAAAAACCTCTGGTGCTGACAGCTTGGACATACAAACTTGTAAAAATTACTGAGAATTGGTTACTTCGAATTTTGAGCTGATATTTTTACTGAATTTTCTAGACATTTGGAAAAAAAAGAAACAAGTGATTTGGATGAAAGGAAAAAATACGAAAAATCACACAAGTTGGCAGGAAAATCAGTATCCAAAAAAAAAGGTGAAAGGGAAGTGTGCTTGTTGTTTTGGCTCAAAATTTATTCTATAATTGAAAATTTCAATTGAAAATTAGTGTGAAGACAAGTGCCAAAGCTAGAGGTTTGTTGAGTCTTTTTTTTTTAGTTTTTTTTTACTCTACTCTAGAGCCATTCTAAGTTTCTCTTTGAGTCCTAGCTTGCTTCTATGTCCTTTTCATTGCTTTAATTGTTGAGTAATCCTTGAAAAATTGTCTTGTTAAAACTCCATTGGTTTAGCTTTCATTTCATTTTTTTTTGTCTTTTGTTATTGCTTGTCTCTTTGTTTCCTTTTTTATGGGTTGCCTTATAGGGAATTGTAAGGAGGATTGGTGCTATCCCTAGAACAATTTGAGTCAAGAAGAAAGGGGCCAACCACCTAAAGAGCTATTGGACTAAGAAGCACTCCAAATTGAGTGAATCACCAAAGAGAGAACAACCACCAAAATTGAGGACCGTTTTGTAATTTTGTAATTTGCAATTTACTTACCTTCATTGCTTTCAAGTTTTGTAACAAAAAGGCCTTTCATTAGAAGTGTGTTAGGAACCTCCAATAGGTTACCAAACTTCCATTTGTGTGTAATAATTTTAGGCAATTTTTCCTTAGGATAGTGAGTGTTTTGTTGGGAACCTTGAATGTGGTCATCCAAACACTCTTAGGATTCGCCTAGTTTACATTTCTTGCTTACTTTCATAGCTTATTTCCTTTACCTTCCATTGTCAAACCGCCTAGATAGCTTTCCTTTTACCAATTAGTTTTTTACCTTATCTTTCACACCTCTTTTAGTGTTTATTTTGGCTAGTTTCAACCATAGTTTCTTTTACCTTTTGTTTTCAAACCTCCAACAAGAAAGAACCACAACTTAGGAACGAACATGAGTCATCATTCATCTAGTGTTAATGGCGAGGGTACTAGTCATAAAGACCATTTATCTAGAATCTTAGATGAGTTGAGTTCCCTCAAGTTATGGAAAGAAAAACAAGAGAGAAAAGAAAAAGGAAAAAAAATAGTGGAAGAAATAAGTCAAGATGAAAGAAAGAAAATAAGAGAGAAAGAAAGAAGAAAAATAATGAAAGAAATGAAAAGAGAAAAACATGTCTCCTATAGTAGTCATAACTCTTGCAAAAGCCTAAGTGAAGAACTTCGTGACTATTATGAAGGAAGGCATAGGTCACATCTTAGACCTCACTCCCATAGGAGAGAAAAGGAAAGAAAGCCTCAAGAGGCTAACATTAACCTCCCATACTTCCATGGGAAGGACAATGTAGAGGCTAATTTAGATTGGGAAATAAGGGTAGAGTAACAACTTAAAAGGAAGTCTACTTCAAAATCTTATGGCTCTTACTCTTATCTAAAGAAAGACCAAGGTCAAGGCATCTTAGGGGTGACACCTTCTAAGCCCAAAGATGATAAGGGGAAGACAATAGAAAATCAACCTCTTAAGGCTAGTATGCAAGAGAAAACTAGCTCCATAAAGTGCTTTAAATTTCTTGGAAGAGGGCACATTACTTCTCAATGCCCCACCAAGAAAACCATGATTATGAGGGGCCAAGACATTTATAGTAGCCAAGATGAGGCTATTACTTCACCTTCCTCTAGTGAAAGTGAAGAAGTAAAAGGGGAAGAATCTAGTGAAGAAATTTACCCCCAAGAAGAAGGACAACCTTTAATGGTTAAGGAGGAGTGTAAGGAGGTAAGTGTCTCCTCCAAGAGGTTAGCTAAGAAGGAAAGTCATTTTGAAATAAAGACAAATATTAAAGAAACTTCCCCTCTTAGACAACCTCCACATCTTCTCCTTTGTAAAAAGACACTTGTTAGCACTGCCACACCTCTTGGGCTTGAGGTTATTCCTCAAGTAAAGGAGTTGTTGGATGAGGGTTTGGTTCGTAAGATCTTAAATCCTTGTGCTTTGTTGGTGCCCAAAATAGGTATTATTAGGCACCAAATCCCTTCAATAAGTGATATGATGAATTTGTTGAGTGTTGCAACCCTCTTTTGTAAAATCAGTCATGCACCCAGCGTCTTCATGATTCATGTACATAGGGACTCATTAGGTAGGTTTGTTCTTATTTTTGGTTTTAATACAAACTTAGGTGCTCATATGGGACACCTTGGGTTTGTTGTATTTTTTTGTAGGAATAATCAACATAAAAATACAGAAAAAGGTACACTTTATTGCATTACATTCCTTAATTTTTTAAATAGTGATCAAGGGGTTCCCACGGATCCTAAGAGAATAAATGTCATTCCTGATTGGCCCACTCCACCAAGTATAAGGGAAATCTGGGGCTGCCATGACTTAACAAACTTTTACAAAAGGTTTGTCCCATATTTTTCTATACTTGTAGCACCACTCATTGAGTTGGTGAGGAACCATGTTCCCTCATGGGAAGATGTCCATGAAAGGAGTTTTCAGACCTTACCCTACTCTAACATATCCAACACCACTAATACATATGTTTTTATTCTTTTTACAGGTGTCGAGGGAAGGAGCCCAGAGTATGAAGAACCTCGAGATTTGAGGTCAAATACTTTCCAAGGTGGAAGGGATGATGCAATCCTACCCCCCAAGGGTATTGGATAGAAGACTCCAAGAGGCTTGGACTAGAGCTACTAAAGAAGGCCCTAGGGTTCTCATGAACCTTAGGGTAGATTTTTGAGCCCATGGGTCAAGGTTGGATCCACTCTTCTTTGTAAATATTAGAATAGGTTTTTCCTTCTTTTGGGCCTTGTATTTTGGCCATTCTATTAGTATAGGGTTTTAGCCTTGTATTTCAGGGCATTTTGAGTAGTCTTTGTAGTAGGGACTTTTTTTTTGTATTTTCATGTATTTTGTCAAGGATGTGAGCTTAGTTTTTAGATGGGTGTGTGTAGCTAAGCTCTAGCTTCTCAAGGAAGTTTTCTCAAAGAAGCTTCTCAAGGAAGTTTTCTTAAGAAAGCTTCTCAAGGAAGCTACCTAGTCTATAAATAGAAGCATGTGTAACACTTGTTGTAACTTTGATGAATAAGAGTCTTGTGAGACAGAACTCAAAGTTCAACTTCTCTCCCTTTTTCTTCCTTCAATTTCGTGTTCCCCCCTCTCTCTTTCTCTCCCTCTTTCTTTTCCTCCATTGAAGCATCATGTCCAAGCTTCTTATCCAAGGCTCATCTTGGTGGTGAAGCTCCTTCTTCCATGGCTTATTCCCTAGTAGATGGCGTCGCCTCTTACCTCTTCTCCTTTGTCTTCCGCAGCATCTCCATGGTGGAAAATCACCATTAAAGGACCTCATTGAAGCTCAAAGATCCAGCCTCCATAGAAGCTCCACAAGCAAGCTTCCATCATCGAGTGATACCTCTTTCTTGACGCAGCCCTCTCTTCCCAGATTTTATGCTTTTAAACGGTCCATGTCAACCGATAAAAGCAAAGAGGACCATTTAAGGCGTTGGAACTTAAAATGGTTTTTAAGTGATTTTTGCGGACAAAAGCGTGACTTTTGCGGACAAAACTTGATTTATGAGTTGATTTTAGCCTTAGTTTCACTTTGGTTATTAGTCAATTCATTTAAGGAAAATTATTTTATTCAAAGATATTTTGATTATTTTATTATTATTTTCCCTTTTTTATTTAACCGAGGTTATGGCGTGAACGATTGGTTGGATTTTATTTTAACAGTGATTAAACAAGATTACATCACAAATGATCGATTGAAATTCATTTTATCATTTATTAGGTGAGATAACGGCTTAAATAAACGGTTAAAGCACGTTAAAAGGGAGTACGGAAAACAAACGAAATGAAAATAAAAGTATGCAAAACAAGTAGGGACCACTAAGGGTGCATAGAATAAATTGAAAAATTCGATTTCGGGAACTTACCAGTTGAAGACCGAAGAACGACGAAGAACAAACGAAGAACGATGAGAATGGTGAAGAATCTCCATGAAATCGCTTACGAAAACGTCTCGAAAGCGTTACGAAAGCACTTCGGCTTGGATTTTTTTCACGGAAACAATTTTTTCTCACTAATTTCGAGAAATTTCTCAATACCAGAAGGGCTGAACATTTTTGCTCTGCCCTCTTTCCCCTATTTATAGGAGAAAAAAGGGAGGTGGTTGCCGCCCAACTCGCCCAGGCCAGCAAGGTTGCTTCCACCAGAAGGCACCGCCATCTTTTGGAACCCTTAAGAAGGCCCAAGTGGACCTGGTTGCTATTTGCACCCCCCATTTTCACTAAATACACCCCCTTTTGTGTTTTTTTTACAGATTTCTTTTCGAAATGTTGCGGAACTTTACAGATTACCCAATGACACCCATTTTTCTTTCTGGAATGTTGCAAAACTTTACGGATTTATGCAAAAAGCTCGTTTTCCTTCCGAAACGTTGCGAAACTTACAGATTACGCAACGATGCTTGTTTCGAGGGTTCCGAATGGACCAAA
The DNA here is from genome assembly GCF_000004515.6 of Glycine max. Classification (NCBI taxonomy): domain Eukaryota; kingdom Viridiplantae; phylum Streptophyta; class Magnoliopsida; order Fabales; family Fabaceae; genus Glycine; species Glycine max. The sequence goes on from NC_038246.2 coordinate 30,622,504, forward strand.
CAAGGTTCAAGGGCCAACCGCAAGTACTCCCGGACGAAATCAGGGTATGACAACGTCCTAGCCTTCAGAGGGATGCACGCCCTCAACTTCAGAGGACTTCACGTCCTCGCCTTTAGAGGGCTACACTTCCTCGCCTTTGGAGGGCTACACGTATTCACCTTTCGAAGGCTACTCATCCTCAACTTCAGAGGGCTACACGTCCTCGCCTTTTGAGGGCTTCACGTCCTCGCCTTCAAAGGGCTACACGCCCTTGCCTTCAGAGGGTTGCACACCCTCGCCTTCAGAGAGCTTCACGTTCTCGCCTTCAGAAGGCTACACGTCCTCGCCTTTCAAGGGCTACACATTCTCGCCTTTGGAGGGCTACATGTCATCGCCTTCAGAGGGCTTCACGTCCTCGCCTTCAAAGGGCTGCACGTCCTCACCTTCAGAGGACTGCATGTCCTCGCCTTTAGAGGGATTCACGTACTCGCCTTCAGAGGACTGCACGTCCTCGCCTTCAGAGAACTGCACATCCTCGCCTTTCGAGGACTACAAGTCCTTGACTTCAGAGGGCTACACACCCTCGCCTAGAGAGTGATTCATGCCCTCGCCTTCAAAGGGCAGCACGCCCTCGTCTTAAGAGAGCTGCACGCCTTCGACTTCAGAGAACTTCACGTCGTCGCCTTCAGAGGGCTACACGTCCTCGACTTCAGAGGACTACACGTCCTCGACTTCAGAGGGCTATATGCCCTCGCCTTTGGAGGGCTGCATGTCCTCGCCTTTAGAGGGCTATACGTCCTCGCCTTTGGAGGGCTACACATCCTCGACTTCATAGGACTACACGTCCTCCACTTCAGAGGGCTACACGCCCTCGCCTTAAGAAGGCTTCACGTCCTCGCCTTCAGAGGGCTACACACCCTCGCCTTTAGAGGGCTGCAGGGCCTCGCCTTCAGAGGGCTTCACATCCTCGCCTTCAGAGGGCTTCATATCCTCGTCTTCAGAGGGTTATACGTCCTTGCCTTTGGAGGGCTACACGTCCTCGAGTTCAAAAGACTACACGTCCTTGACTTCAGAGGGTTTCACATCCTCGCCTTTAGAGGGCTTCACATCCTCGCTGTCAGAGGGCTACACGCCCTCACCTTCAGAGGGCTGCAGGCCCTCGCCTTCAGAGGGCTTCACATCCTCGCCTTCAGAGGGCTACACGTCCTCGCCTTTCGAGGGCTACACGTCCTCGACTTCAGAAGACTACATGTCGTCGACTTCAGAGGGCTACAAGCCCTCGCCTTCAGAGGGCTTCACATCCTTACCTTCAGAGGACTACACATCCTCACCTTCAGAGGGCTGCATGCCCTCGACTTCAGAGGACTTCACGTCCTCGTCTTCATAGGACTACACGTCCTCACCTTCAGAGGACTACTGGCCTTCTCCTTCATACAACATGATCGGAGTTCAGACCTTGGGGGTAAATACACCTGGTTTGAGTGATCCTTTAAGCTTATGCCGATCCCACATGATTGGAGCATTCTCGTAAAACAACGTGATCTTGACTGGTCTCCCTATGATTTTACCTAGTGAGAGTGACCTGACTTACCAATGTATGGTCTATCTTATCATATACTCCTAAGCGTCCCACGAGGTTTTTCACTGATATGGCACTATATTGCATATAGGATCAAGTCTTAGTGTATCTCTTGCATAACGCTTGTGTAGTGATCATTGTGACTTATTACGTGATGGTGGGTAATGAATTATGTAAGTGTGAGATGTTGTGTTATATTCGAGATGTGTTATTCTGAACACTTGATTAATATAAAGGTGTGCAATATGATTTTGTGATAAAATCCTTGGGACAATTGATGTTACGTAATGAGAGGTAAAATGATGCAAATTGTGCTAAGTTTAGCTTGTTATACTTATATTATATATATGTGCTTTCGTTTATCTATACCTATTTAGGAATGTGATAACTCACTCCATGTGTGTTATTTATGTTTTGATCATGTGATAATCTCGAACCTTGTGTTCATGGGAGCGGATGGTTAGGTGGATGACTATGGAGAGCCTTATGCTAGAGGATGTTGGGAAACTGTGCTCTGATAGGATGTGACATCGGGGTTTAGGGTTTTATGTTGTGTGATTGTACAGTTCATAGCCCACAACTCAATGCACATAACATCTCACTATACGTGTGATTTCACAATTTAACACATACCTAACTTGTCACTTACACACAACTCATCACACTTTCATAATCCCAAGAGATCATGTTATCATGCCTCATGCATCATATACATATCACACAATAATAATATTAATATATTACGTTCATATGACTAATCAACTCATTAAAATAGGCATTAAAATCATATATTTGCCACTGGAGTTTAAACTATGCAATACACATAACTACTCAATTGTTTTTAAAATCATTTTAACTGATCGCGCCTCTAAGTGCTTCAACTCGTCGAGCTCCCATAGTGGATCCCATCATAATACTCATCACACATTAACTTGTTACCCTTAAAGGGTCTTATAGTTGTGTGATTGTACAGTTCATAGTTCACAACTCAATGCGTACAAAATCTCAATACACATGTATCTTACAATTCAACACATATTCAATTTATGACATACACCCAATCTCAATCATAATCTTATAATCCAAAAGCAACATGTTATCACACCTCATGAATCATATAAACATCACTCATTATTAATATTTACATGGTACAAAACATGTATATATTATTTTCAATTAAAAAGAGTTAATAAATAATTAAACTAAATATGCATTGAAAGTATTTATCATTGAATCTTAATATATTAATTTCCTTCAATTTAATTTTATTACTTGAACTATTAATTCCTAATTTATTTTAACAATTCATATACATATATATGTGTTATAATCATCAACATGTAATAAGCTTATGAGACCAAAACACGACAAAGAATGTTTCCAACAATCTAATTCTCACGCTAATCTAGTAAATCTTATCCAAAACACAAACGAATTAAACAAAAATGCTTCTAATAACATGGGGAGTAAAACCCCTCAAACAATTTCACATAATCATATCAAAATCAAAGGAATCAAAATCATAGGTTCAAAAACACGAAAACACCACAAGCACTGAATTTTATCAACCAATTCGCATCAGGGCATCAATTGGTCCATCAAACATAACAATCTCATGATTATAATCATAAAGGCAGAATTACAGTACAAGAAACATTCCAAAATAAACCCCAATTTTATCATCTACAGATCCTTACACAAGTTCATTCTAACCCCAATTGATATACTCATCCCTTACCTCTAAGCGGGCTCATGTGTGTAATCCGACAGCGATAGCAGCGTCTCCAGTGGTTCCCAAAGATTGCTCAAGCTTTTGCTCTGGTTACTCTACTAGGGTTTTCTAGCGTTAGAGAAAAGGAGAAGAGGTTGGAACTTCAATTTCACTGTCTCCGTGCGAGGGACATTTCTCTCTTTATAGACATTGTTTCCCAAATCCAATGCAAAAATGAGCTCTGAAGGTGGTGTCCAAATTTCAGGATGATCCAACGGTTAACGAGTCTGAACTCATAGTTTTACTGGGATAGGTTTGGGTGTATGCAAAAAAAAGAGGATTTTGAGATAAAAAGAAAGGAGAACGAATTTGGGAGGAAGAAAGAGTGTAGAAACATATCGTAAATGTTAAAACTTCTAATATGTCTTTATTTATAACTAGGATACTTTGAACCTTTTATTTATTCTATTTTTTATTCAATTTACTATTTTATAAAAAAGAACTTTATTTTACTCTTTCATTAAATAAATAACCAATTAAGACATCCATTTATTTTCTAAAACATCATTTTACTTTATTTATTTTCCAATACTATAAAACCTTTATTTTAATTAACAAAAACCCTTTTCTCTCATTTATTTAATTTCTAAAAACTCTATTAATTTTTTAAATAAAACTCTTTTTATATATTTTACAAAAAACAGGGTGTTACAAGCCTCATCCCCTAACATAGTCTTACTCTATGATCATTTAGGGAGTCTCTTGGGCAAGTCCTATGAAAGAAGTGTGGTTTTATCAAATATAGACAAGTGTAGGTAATGATTTACATTTGTAGGTTTGCAAGACCATAAATTTCAAAGAAATTCACCCATTCGTTTATTATATAGGCATATTCCTATTCGCCACCACAAAAACCCATAACACTATGTTGGGGGTCATTCCAACACCCTCAACTTATGTGCCTACCCATATGCCTAAGCACCAACTATGTACCTGTCGTATACCAACGGAGAAAACACATTTGGAATTCCCTACAATCTTAGATAGACACCTCCGTACCTGCGATCTCGTATGACTTGACTTAGTATCGAAATACAACTCAACAATCAACCAACCACATCACAACAACTCATCTCTTATACACTAAAATGGTCATTAAACCTCTTGAAAAGTAGTTCTCAACACTTTGACGGGTCATTCAAAGTCAAAACATAGGGGTGGTACTCAGGAAGATACCATACAAGGTGAGACCCCTAAGTCACTTTAGTGGGACAAAATTTTAGTGTAGAACTCACCCTCCAAGTATAAATTTTTGAATAAAAGAAATTCTCAAAGGATATAGCTAATTCTTTTCCACACATAGGGACGATTCCAAAATAAGATTATCGGTCATCATCATGATGTTATCAACATTCCCTTTCAATTCTTAAAATATTGTAATCTGAATATTTCATTCAACAAATAACAATTTTGTTTCTTCATGTTCATATAAACTAAAAAGAAACAACATTCATCTATGGTTACATGAAAGAAAGAAAGCATATCGAACAACTAGATAATTGTAACTTTCAACTATTCCCAATTACTGCTTTGGAGGGCCTAGACCCCGGGGGTTGTTCTTTGGTCTTATTTTCGCTTAGCGAGGCATTTCTCGCTTAGCAAACAAAGTTCCTTGGGTGTTCATTTTCTTAGTGATACTATGCTCGCTCAACAAATAAAGTTCCCTGGGAGTTCACTCATTAATTTGAAGATAAAAATTTCAACCTCATCACTCTCACTCTCGCTTAGCAAGAATGTGCTCGCTAAGCAAGATATGTGATCTACAAAATCACGTTTTCGAGAGATTTACTCAAAGGGTCCATCAATGGCTTCCCAAGCGTCCCTCAACACAAAAATCAAGTCCTAAACACTTCTATTATATTTCTAATTGATTAAACTCCTTAATAAACCCATCAATCAAGCCTTATCATTAAAATCCCAAAATTTCCATCTTGGGGCTCAAAAGGGGAAAAACATACAAATCAAGGGATAGGGAAAAATAAGGGGTAAGCATTCACCTCTAAGAACTTGTGGAGATAATCTTTGGTAACTGGGTCTTAGGATCTCTACTTCTTCTCTTTCTTATTTTAATATTCTTTTGTTTATTGTCCTTCTCTTTAACCTTTTTCTTTCTTTTCTCTTTTATGTCTCTAACTTTCCCTTATCCTCTTTACTTAAATCACGGGTGTGTGTAGCTTGGGGGGCCTTGGCCCACCTTTGTGTTCATCAAGACACAAGGAGGAAGAAAATGGTATGGATTTGGATGCTTGCATTCAATGTGGCAGGTAATGTCACATAAATTGCCTTAATGAAATTAATAAAGGGGTTATTTGCACTTAATCATTAATTTTGTGCCATGTCAGGTCAAACTTTGTTTCAAAGTTTTGAGGAGAAATAGAAGGAAAAGTTTACACTCTTATTGGATAATTCAAGGGATGATGTATATTTCCTACTATTGAAGGCTAACAACTCTCATAAAGGAGATGATGAAGTTCACATGTTAATGGAGGCTTAGAAAATATTGAAGAAAAAATTTAATCTCAATATTTTCTTCAATACAAAAGATTCTGGATTGCAATCCTTTCTAACAATGAGGGAGATGTGACTTGTCTTGCTACACTAAGGGGGCATTTGGTAGGGAGAAACTTTACATGCTTGGGAATCATGAATCCTGGGAATCACAAATCATGGAAATCATATTTTCTAAGAATGAATAAAATTTGTTTAGCTGGTTATTGAGAATATTTAGATAAGTTATTTGGGAATCAAAGAAATATGCGATATTTTTATCGGCATCTTAATTATTTACCATATTAAATTAGTTACATGATATTTTTCTGTAGTAAATTAAATATTAAACTTGGGAAATTAAGATACCCACCCTCCCCCCATGGCAAAATTTTCATGGGAAACTAGTTAAAAAAATTCTCGAGAAACATCCTTTCCCATAAAATGTTAATTTTTTAAAATGAATATCAAATGTGGGAAACAAAGATTTTCCAAAGCTCATCATATTTCACACAACAAATAAGAAACCACTTTTGTCTATGAACTAGAAAAATTGTGCAAGAAAGTAAGTCCGAGTCATTTTGATAACAACAAAGAAAATGTACAAGAAATTGTAAACTGCGATTTTTGAACACCTAGTCAAAATCAAACTAAGGTAATGTTGTGCATCAGAAGGGGTAAACACCAAAAAGATTATACCAATGCATCATGAACAACCAAATAAGTGAATTTGAGACAAGACTTTAACATAAAACCTTAGAAGTTAGGTTTACGGGTCTTCTCCTCACTTATATTGCACTGAACTTTCCCATTTCTATCCAATGCCAAACTTCACATCACACTTGTACTCCAACAATTTGCCCCTCAAGTGTGAGTCTCTTCCATATGATAGCCTCCCCCTCAAGCGGAAGTCATTTTCAGTCCACAAGTATCCAATGGTAGCCCCTACTATGCCTAGTCATTGCCGCTAACATGCTCTAATATCTTGCACCCTGCTCTCCAGCGTTTCACAGTGATAGGGCACACCATTGGCCCTTAAGGCATGGACTCACCCACTAGGAAGACTTTCGATACAAGGGATTCCCATGTCCATGAATTCACCATCATCATCTATTAATCAATTGACTGTTGGATCAAGTGGCCTCGGAATAATTAAGAAGGGGGGGTTGAATTAATTATTAATGAGCCTTTACTAATTAAAAATCTATCCTTCTTAATGTTACTAGATTTAATTAGGCTTTTACTACTAAGTTAAGAAAGTAAAGAACAAGAATTGAAACTTAACCAAAAGCAAAAGCGATAATTAAAGTGCACAGCGGAAATTAAAGAGTGTAGGAAAGAAGAAAACAAACACAAGAATTTTATACTGGTTTGGCAACAACCCGTGCCTACATCCAGTCCCCAAGCAACCTGCGGTCCTTGAGATTTCTTTTCATCCTTGTAAAAACCTTTACAAGCAAAGATCCACAAGGGATGTACCCTCCCTTATTCTCTTTGAACAACCAAGTGGAATTACCCTCCACTTGAACTGATCCACAAGAAATATACCCTCTCTTGTTCTCAGTTACAACAACCCAAGTAGATGTACCCTCTACTTGTACCACAAAGGATGTACCCTCCAATGTGTTAAGACAAAGTTCTCAGGTGGTTAGTCCTTTCAAACTTTGTAAAGGGGAAAAAAAAGATAACTCAGGCGGTTAGTCTTTTGAAATCTTTTGTTTAAGGGAAAGGGAAGAATCAAAAGAATTCTTAGACTGTGTCTTTTTGAATTCTTTGAAAAGGGAGAAGGGAGACACAAAAGAATTCAGGCGGTTAGTCCTTTGTTTTTTGGAAAAGTGAGAAGAGAGACACAAAAAGAATTCAGGCGATTAGTCCTTGTTGAATTCCTTTTGGCAAAGGGAGAAGAGAATGAAAAGATATAGCACACTTTTGTTTTCTGCAAAAGAATAAGGTTTGGAAAATTGAAAACTTGGAAAGCTTTTTGGCAAAGGAAGAAGAAGAAAGATGAGAAGCAAAGGTTTCAAGATTTCTCAAAAGTTGTTCAAGAAATTCTAAAAGTTGTTAGAGTTCTTGAAATGCAAGTCAAGGTCTTGCTTTTATAGACTCTTCATATCTGTTCAAGAAAACCGTTGGAAGAGTTATAACCTTGAAAAAAAAAGTGAAAACCATTGGAAGGGTTACATCTCTTGACTTTTTATTCAAAACTTGTCAATGGTAATCGATTACCAAAACCATGTAATAGATTACACAAAGCATTTTATGAAAAGATATGACTCTTCACAATTTAATTCGAATTTCAACGTTCAGATACACTGGTAATCGATTACCAATATATTGTAATCAATTACACCATTTAAAAATCAATTGAAACGTTGTAAATTCAATTAAAAGCTTTTGAAATCAAACTTTGCTACTGGTAATCGATTACAGGAAACTGGTTATCGATTACCAGAGAGCAAAAACTCTGGTAACTTAGAAAATTTTGAGAAAAACTTTTCTTGTAAAACAAAACTGTGCTATGTTTGGTTTTTGAAAAATTCTTTTCAATACTTCCCTTGTGAAATCATCTTCTCTTGAATCTTGATTCTTCTGGATGTCATTTATTGAATCTTGAAATTAATCTTGATTTAATCTTGATCTTGAACTTGTTGACTCAATCTTGAAATCATTCTCTTGGGCTTTTTTTAATCATCAAAACTACTTGAATCAACTTGATTCATCATCATGAAGCTTGCTTCTACAATCTCCCCTTTTTTTATGATGACAACCCTGAAATCAAGAAACACATACACATTCTTTTTCCTAGTCGATCACTCACTTAATTCTCCATATTCTCCCCCTTTGTTTTTGAGTTTAAGCTTTACTTGAAATTAAGTTATTTAATTATATGAGTTCTTGATTTAATCCCTATTTTCTCTCCCCCTTTGGCATCAACAAAAAGCCAAAGTACGTAAGACATACATAATGTAAAACATACACAAAATATTCTTTGTAAAAACAATCATAAAAATTTTTAAACCAAACATGAAACAAAAACATGAATAAACCAAATTGAAATGCAAACCACATAGTTATATATCACAATCCATATCATGTTCAGTCATACTAAGCAAATATTAAAAGAAATACTAAGTGTTCAAATGTCATAATAATATAGCCAAATACACGGCTAGAAATCAAAGTACTAATAATAATACTAAAAATAATAAAATCTAAGATGATGGTGGTGGTGGTAGATCAAAGCATATGCGGATGTAAGTGACATCTCCTTCAACCTTAGTGATCCTTGAGTCCATCTCGTCGAATCGCATGTCCACTTGTAGTTCCAAAGCATCAAACCTTTCACCAACATAGGTTTGAAGACCATCGAACCTGTTCAAAATTTTCTGAAGGAGAGAGGAATCATCTCCAACAAGTAAGTTTCCTTCATCATCAATGGGTTGAGCACCCTTTTTTACCCAAGAGCCATCATGCTCTTTGCGGTAACCAAAAGATGCAATCACAGCAGCACCAATCAAAAAGGATCTCTTGATTGGAACATAAGGTTCAGAATCAAGAGGGATGTTAAAGTGTTGAAGGAAGAGAGTGACTAGGTGTGGATATGGCAATGATGCATTTAATCGCAATGTCTTATGCATGCGATATCGGACTAAGTGTGCCCAATCAATTTGTCGGCCAGTATGAAAAGCCCACATGACAATAAGATCTTCTTCAGAAACCTGTGCAAGGTTTGAAGATCTTGGAAGTAAAATACGCACAATGAGATAGTGAAGGATGTGGCTTTCAAAAGCCAATGATTCGGCAAGTAGCCTTCCATTCATATCCGCTTGGTTGGTGCAAACCAACCGGCAAGCATCATGCACAGAGAAATCAAATTTCCAATCATCATTCAGTGCACCTTCAAATGGTACACCCTCACTAGATAATTGGGTCAAGTCATAGAATAGGGATTGGTCAATGACCATTTTTATCCCATAAACCTCAGAAATCAAAGTGCTTTCTTGAATTTTGAAGTTAGAATAGAAAGCTTTAACTAATTCAGAATAAACAGGCACTTTCAAAGGCATAAAAGGAATGAGGTTTGAGTTCTGAAATGCCTAAATGCATTTAAAACTCTCATTGGAAAAGAAATCCATGTCAATGAATTTTGGCTCGAAAATGGAACGAGAAGAGAAAAGATTTGTGTACCGTATTCGTTGTTCTTCTGATGAGAACAACGAGGAAGAGGAAATGGAGGAGGGAATCTGCGTTTCTTGAGCCTCAGAATGTCGTTGGCTTTGACTCGAAGAGCCCTTGCGCTTCTTTGATGGTTCTGCCATTTGAGGGAGTTATTTGAAATTTCAATCGGTTCAAGTGAAAGAGAATGAAAAAAGATGAAGTTTGGGCTTTGTGGGGAGTGATTTGGACCAGAAGTGAGTAAGATATGGCAGAAACAAGAATTGGGAATGAGGGTTCGTGAGAAAATGAGAAGTTGCAGATTTTTTATTTTGAATTTTGAATATATAGGGGCAGGGACGCGTTGTAATCGATTACAGTATTTGGTAATTGACTACACCCTTCTTAACTGTCTGTAATCGATTACACTATTGTTGTAATCAATTACCAGAGAGTATTTCAGCCAAAACTAAATGCTGAAAGACTCTTAAGGAAAAAGGATTTGAATGATAGTCAAAATATTTTTTTTTAAAATATATATATATATATATATATATATATATAACATTAAATTTTTTAAAACACTTTATGAAAGAACCTTAAGCAAGTAATTCACATATCACATTCAAAATCATGCATAATCATTTAAAAAAATTGTATATATTCAATTATATCAAAATAATCAACACTAAGTATTGAAGAATAAAGATCAAGGATATTATCAAATATTTTAAAAAGAAATTTCATGCTTTGAGAAAGAAAATTAACTCAATCAAAACATATAAACGCATACTCATAATTTCAATCAATTAAGGCAAACAAATAAAATTTTTTTAGTCATCATAATCAAATTAATTGAAAGGAAAATTTCAACCAAAATAAATTTTAAAAAAGAATGGTTTTGATGTTACCTTTTTTATGATTAAAGTGTCTAGATCTTCAAAGATGGAAGTCATACTTTTACTTTTTGCTTAATCTTCTTGAGAGATGTTCTCATAACTCTCATAGTCCTTGGTTAGAAGGTTGATCTCCTTCTCTGAACCATCGGATGAGTTATTGTCATCCCATGCAATGTAAGTCTTTTTGGTCCTTCATTCTTCATACCTTTTCTTATCACTCTTCTCAGGCCATTCCTCATTTGAGGGACAATTTGCTTTGATGTGACCAAGTTGGTTGCATTTGTAGCATCTAAGAATTTGAGAGTCTTCTTGAGATCTTCTTCCATTGTTGAAGTTTTGACGACTCTCGATTCTTCTCTTCTTGACAAATTTTTGAAACTTCTTCACAAAGAGTGAGAAGTCTTCTTCATCTTCTGATCCTTCTTTTTTTCATTTTCTTCTTGCATTGATGATGAGGCTTTAAGTGTTATACTTCTTTTCTTTTTGTCGATTTCTTCATTTTGATTAAGTCGTTGAAGTTCCATTTCATGTTCCTGCAATTTTCCAAACAAAGTGGCAAGAGACATAGAAGAAAGATCTTAACTTTCAGAAATGGCAGTTACCTTGGGCTGCCATTCCCTACTTAAGCATCTTAAAAATTTATTAATTAAATCTTCATTAGGGAAGATTTTTCCTAAAAAGGCAAGATGGTTGACTATGTGTGTGAATCTTTTTTGCATACTTTGGATGTTTTCATTAGGGTTCATCCTAAACAATTCATATTCATGTGTAAGGGTATTTACTCTAGATCTTTTCACATCAATGGTGTCTTCATGTGTAAGTTGGAGAGTATCCCACATCTCCTTTGCATTTGTGCAGTTTGACACTCAAAAATACTCATCTATTCCTAGGGCTGAAGTAATAATGTTTTTGTCTTTAAGATCACACTGGATTCTTCTTCTATCTTCTTCTGTCCACTTGTCTCTAGGTTTTTGTGTTGTGGTGCTAGTACTTACATCTACTACGGTGGGTATGTAAGGTCCTATTTCTATTGCTTTCCAAATGTTTAAATCTATGGCTTCAATGAAAATCTGCATACGGGTTTTCCAATAGTGGTAACCCTCACCATTAAAGATAGGTGGCCTATGGATGGAATTTCCTTCAGGAAACAAAGAATTTGAAGAGGCCATGAATCTTGAAGTGGTTAAAATTTCTACAAGAAACCTGCTTTGATACCACTTGTTGGATCAAGTGGCCTCATAATAATTAAGAAGGGGGGTTGAATTAATTATTAATGAGCCTTTACTTATTAAAAATCTATCCTTCTTAATGTTACTAGATTTAATTAGGTTTTTACTACTAAGTTAAGAAAGTAAAGAGCAGGAATTGAAACTTAACCAAAACCAAAAGCGATAATTAAAGTGCACAGCAGAAATTAAAGAGTGTAGGAAAGAAGAAGAGAAACACAAGAATTTTATACTGGTTTGGCAACAACCCGTGCCTACATCCAATCCCCAAGCAACCTGCGGTCCTTGAGATTTCTTTTCAACCTTGTAAAAACCTTTACAAGCAAAGATCCACAAGGGATGTACCCTCCCTTGTTCTCTTTGAACAACCAAGTGGAATTACCCTTCACTTGAACTAATCCACAAGAGATGTATCCTCTCTTGTTCTCAGTTACAACAACCCAAGTAGATGTACCCTCTACTTATACCACAAAGGATGTACCCTCCAATGTGTTAAGACAAAGTTCTCAGGCGGTTAGTCCTTTCTAACTTTGTAAAGGGGAAAAAAAAGATATCTCAGGCGGTTAGTCCTTTGAAATATTTTGTTTATGGGAAAGGGAAGAATCAAAAGAATTCTCAGACTGTGTCTTTTTGAATTCTTTGAAAAGGGAGAAGGGAGACACAAAAGAATTCAGGCGGTTAGTCCTTTGTTCTTTTGGAAAAAGGAGAAGAGAGACACAAAAAGAATTCAGGCGATTAGTCCTTGTTGAATTCCTTTTGGCAAAGGGAGAAGAAAATGAAAAGATATAGCACACTTTTGTTTTCTGCAAAAGAACAAGGTTTGGAAAACAGAAAAGCTTTTTGGCAAAGGAAGAAGAAGAAAGATGAGAAACAAAGGTTTCAAGATTTCTCAAAAGTTGTTCAAGAAATTCTAAAAGTTGTTAGAGTTCTTGAAATGCAAGTCAAGGTCTTGCTTTTATAGACTCTTCATATATGTTCAAGAAAACCATTGGAAGAGTTATAACCTTGAAAAAAAAGTGAAAACCATTGGAAGAGTTACATCTCTTGACTTTTTATTCAAAACTTGTCACTGGTAATCGATTACCATAACCATGTAATCGATTACACAAAGCATTTTATGAAAAGATATGATTCTTCACAATTTAATTTGAATTTCAACGTTCAGATACACTGGTAATTGATTACCAATATATTGTAATCGATTACACCATTTAAAAATCAATTGGAACGTTGCAAATTCATTTAAAAGCTTTTGAAATCAAACTTTGCTACTGGTAATCGATTACAGGAAATTGGTTATCGATTACCAGAGAGTAAAAACTCTGGTAACTTAGAAAATTTTGAGAAAAACTTTTCTTGTAAAACAAAATTGTGCTATGTTTGGTTTTTGAAAAATTCTTTTCAATACTTCCCTTGTGAAATCATCTTCTCTTGAATCTTGATTCTTCTTGATGTCATTTCTTGAATCTTGAAATTAATCTTGACTTAATCTTGATCTTGAACTTGTTGACTCAATCTTGAAATCATTCTTTTGGGCTTTTTGTCATCATCAAAACTACTTGAATCAACTTGATTCATCATCATGAAGCTTGCTTCTACATTGACAAGAGAACCAAATTACACAAGTAGTAAAACACAGTAAGACCAAGTGTCGTGTCCACAGGGACTTCGTTCATGAAAAAATAGCTAGTGCAATTCATATTCTAAGAAATATAATGTAACTTAAAAGTATCATAAAAATAAGGGACAATTGAGACAAGTAGAAACAAGGCACAACTACTGAAACAAAAGCACAAACACTTAAAGTGCAAGAAGATAATGTATGCAGAATTATGAAGTTGTTGGGTGTTTGGACTTACTAAACCACTCTTGATGTAATTTTAATGGTATTTCTCTACTCAAGATTCAATCAAAAGTATTAGCTTGATCCATAAAATTACCCTAGTCAAGATTCCTCTAATAAAAGGGCCGAAATCACTTCACTTCATTTCCAATCCCATAGCAACTTAAATGAAATGACTTGGATCACAACAAGGATTAAAACAAGGCTAATGAACCACATTTTAACCTTAGACATGCATTTTATTAGAAACTACTTTCAGCTCTTAGTAGTGATAGCATTTCCCATTGACTCTCACTCTATAAAACATGCATATAAATTATCAAACCATAAACAAATCAATAATAACATAAAGTAAGCAATAACATTGGAAATGAACATTAAATAAATAGAAGAGATAGTTACATCAAGAGCTTCTAGTGCACCAAGCCCCCAACAATGGGTGAATTAGCCTCTCATTGTCATGAGAAGCCTTACACAAGAAGAAAACACAAGGTGGCAGAAGAAAAAGATGATTCACAAGTCAAAACTAGCCTAAGCTTTGTATTTCATATTTTCATTGTGCCCTAGAATGATCATCTCTAATCCCAAGGGAATGTCCTTTACATTGGGCCCAAAACCTTTGCCTTGTCACTTCGGGGCGGGATCAACTCGCTGGACGAGTTCTTCAGAAATCCAATAAGTATTTCATATGTGCTTCTTCTCATTGGTCGAGTTTGTACTCACTAGGTGAATTCTTCAACAATTGAATTTCTCCAATTCTTTTCCTATTGCAATGGTGTTTACTCACCGATCGATCTTGTATTCCCTGGGCAAGGTCTTCAGATGATGTGGCACTTCTCTTCCGCTCTTGAACTACCATGTAGACTTGTCTATGCACTTGGACTCGTTGGGCTAGACCTCACGAATGACAGTTGCATTTAGAGCTCTATAAACCTTGACAAAAAAGTAGAAACTAGTAGAAAATATTAGAATTTTATTTACAGCCTAAGATTCTATAAAAACTCTTTCTTAATTCAATTAAGGCTAAACTAAAGCAAAAAAAAAAAATCAAGAAAATTAGATAATTGTTGTGTTATTTGTAATTCAAATGAACGTATGCACAACAATTATCACCTTACTCATCTGAATTGGTCACCACATTGAACTATCGGCTTTGATACCAATTATTATGCATCTGAGGGAGTAAATGTCGGGGAGATTTACACCAACGGATCATAAACAACTACATAAGTGAAGTTGACACCAAACTCTAACCCAAAACCTTAAGGCTCGGGTTTAAGTGTCTTCTCCTCACTTATATGGTGTTCAACTTTTCCATTTTTATCCAATATAGGGCTTCACCTTACACTTGTACTTTAACAAATAACAAAGTGTATTTCATGTTTCCTCTCCTCTGTTCTCGTCAAAACACAAGGAGGAGGAAGATGGCATGGATTTGGTTATGCATGCAATGTGCCAGGTTGTATCACATTAATTGCCTTAATGATTTTAATAAGGGGGTTATTTGCACTAAATCCTTGGTTTTGTATTGTGTCATGTCAAACTTTGTTTCAAGGATCTGAGGAGAAATTTAAGGAAGGGTTTACACTCTTATTGGATAATTTAGGGGATGGTGTATATTTCCTACTTTTGAAGGTTAAGAACCCTCATAAAGGAAATGATGAAGTTCACATGTTAAGAGAGGTTGGGAAAATATTGAAAAAAAAAATTAATTCCAATATTTCAACCATAAACAAAGACATACTTTTAATTACATAAAACCCTTATAAGTTATACTTAAGACAAACCTAAACTGGTGATCTCTATACAAAAACTACACCCAGGAAAAGAATAGAAGAACACCTCTCCAAGTCCCATGATCAATTCATTCGCTACACCTCCTAGAGGGAAATCCACCCTAGAAGTAATCTACTCCTCACGTACATCAGATATGGGATCATCATAGGCACAAACCACACGTACAACATGTAAGGGTAAGCTCACCAGAGCAAACATGCATATACAAACAAACTAGAACAATTTATATACAAGGTTTCTTTACAATCATCAATAAACACCTAAAACAACCTTTTCTTAAAAATTTTAATACTAATATTTCAACCATAAACGAAGACATACTTTTAATTACATAAAACTCTTAGAAGTTATACTTAATGAACCTAAGCTAGTGATCTCTATACAAAAACTAGACCCAGGAAAAGAATAGAAGAACATCATTCCAAGTTCTATGCTCGTTTCATCCACCATGTCTCCTAGGGGGAGATCCATCCTAGAAGTAATCTTCTCCCCACATACGTCAGATACGAGATCATCACAGGTACAAACCAGATGCACAAAATGCAAGGGTAAGCTCATCATAACTGTAACATCCCATTTTTCATAAACTAATTTAAAAAGAATCGTTATCTATAAATAAATAGAGTTTAAAAAAAATGAGCATGCTTTTATAAAGAAATAAATAATGAGAAATAATGGTTTGAAGAAAAAAAAAAGATATTTGATTTATTCATTTGATAAGGAATAAAATAGAGTTTTTTTTATAAAATATTAAAAATAAATAAATAGAGTAATAATAAGTTGTGTGTACCCTAGGTATAAATAGCGATGTTAGGTCAGTTTTAGACTGACGATGCCTCTTCTTTCCCTCATTTACGTTTACTCTCTTCTCCTCTCCAAAAACCCTTTCTTTTTCCCACAGCTCACAAAACCTGTCTCAGAAAAATGATGATCTCGGACTCATTCATCGTTGGATCGTCGTGAAATTTGAGTACCATGTTCGCAACCCAATTCCTAAAATTCTCGCCGTTGGGAATTTCAAAATCATGTCTAAGCTTAGAGGAAAAACTTTCGCATTGTAGCCTTTTATTTTCCTGCAGAAACCCAAAACTACCTCGGTAAAACTATGATCCCGGATTCGTTAACCGTTGTATTGTAGTCAAATTTGGATATGTTGTTCTAAATTCAATTGCTCACACTTTCACCGTTGGGATTTGCGAGATAATATTTTTGGAGGGAGAAAAAGAAATCGCATGAAGACAGTACAAGTGGAGGCTTCAATCTCTTCTCCGTCTCTCTAAAGTTTGGGAATTCTATCGGAGCAGCCGGAGGAATAACTAGAGAAATCTCAGGGAACCGCTAGAGATGCTATTATCACTGTCGAAAGACATGTGAGTCCACTCATAGGTAAGGGATGAATTTATCGCAATTGGGGGTTGGAATGAACATGTGTAGGGATCCTTAAAGAACTAAATTTGGATTTATTTTGGGATGTTTATTGAATTATAATTTTCTCTTTATGATTATAAATACAATATTATTGTGTTCTATGTACCTATTGATGTCCTAATGAGAATTGATTGATAAACTTGAGTGCTCTTGATGTCTTTGTGTTTAACCCATGAATTTGATTAATTGATTTTGATATAATTGTGAGAAACTATTTCAGGGATTTTACATCCCATGTTGTGATAAATCTTTTGTATAAATTGTTATGTTGAGGTTATGAAATGATGATTCAAATTGTGATTATGTGATAAATTGAACATGTGACGGATGATGAAATGCATGTGTATTGAGATGAGATGTGTGTATTGAGTTGTGAACTATGAACTGTGCAATCACACAATTGTAAGACCCTTTAAGGGCGACGAATATTGTGACGGGATCCATTGTGGGAACCCGACGAGTTAAAATGATTTTGAAAACAATTGAGTAGTTGTGTATATTGCATAGTTCATAGGTAAAGTGAATATGATTCATGAGATGTGATAACATGCTATTTTGAGATTATACCATTGTGATTGAGATCGAGTGTATGTGATAAATTGTGCATGTACGTGATTGAGATGTTGTGTGCATTAAGTATTAACTATAAATTGTACAATCACACGACTATAAGTCCCTTTAAGGGAGACGAGTTAATGTTAAGTCTCTTTAAGGGCGACGAGTTAATGTTAAGTCCCTTTAAGGGCGACGAGTTAATGTTAAGTCCCTTTAAGGGCGACGAGTTAAAACTATTTTGAGAACAATTGAGGAGTCGTGTGTTTTGTACATTTCATAGATAGAGTCTGTGTGCTAAAATGTTTTCTGGGTTGGACCTGAATCAGGAGGGAGAGGCCCTGACGGACTCTTCGGAGTGTAGGCCTTGGGGTCACACAGTTTGAGTGCTCCTTTAAGCCTATGTTGATCCCATATGGTTGGAGCATTCTCGCAAAACACTGTGACCCTGACTGGTCTCCCTATGATATTACCTAGTGAGAGTGACTTGACTTGCTAGTGTGTGGTTTGTCTTGTCATGTACTCCTAGGCGCTCGACAAGGTTTTTCACTGACATGGTACCACATTGCATATAGGCTTGAGTCTTAGCATAACTGTTGCATACGCTTGCTAATTGTTTATTATGAAATTGATTTGTTATTATGTCTTGATCGGAATGTGTGATTCTTGTGTATTGTGATTGATGATTGAAAAGTGAATTTTGAATGACAAAGTGATTAAATAATGTGAGATATGCTAAGTAAATTGTATTTGGCTATTATATGTTGTCTTGTTTCTCTCTAGTAGTTAGGAATGTGATAACTCACTCCTGGTTTGCTGTTTGTGTTTGGATTCTGTGATGATCTTGAACTTTGTGTTCGGGGGAGCAGATGAATAGGTGGATGACTATGAAGAACTTCATGCTAGAGGACACGGGAACACAACGCTCTGATAGGATGTGACATTAGGATATAGGTTCTATATTAATTGTATGAAGCTTAGACGGCCTTGTTTGAGCCGAGATAACTTTATTATTTATTTGGACAAGTTTGAATATGATGTAGAAGAAAGTGAATGTGAGCCTTTTACTCCTTTGAAAGGCTTGTATTTAAAAATGTTTTAAAAATACTTTTAATTAATATTTGAATTTTTATTCCTTTATTAGTATATATGTGAGGGGTAGAGGGTGTCACAATAACAAACATGCATAGATTGACAAACTAGAACAATTTATATACAAGGTTTCTTTACAATCATCAATAAACACCCAAAGTAACATTTTCTTAATCGTCTCAATTGAAATATACAACATATAGACATCACTCAACATGATCATAATACAAGTCCTTTAGTATCAACAACAACATATATCAATTAATCATCATCATGGGTCATAAACATCATGCATCACATAAACCAGTTGACATCAACATTCATAAATTCTCATCAAACACAATCATCACAACTAATACACATTGACAACCAACCATACCAAGGTCATCACTATTGGCATACGCTAATAGTCAACTAGGCCACCCCAAACTCAGAATCAACACTAACTCTACTCTATGGAGTTTCAACACTATATGAGTGGTCTCCCATAAGCCTCATCCCCTAGCATAGTATTCACTTTTAACTATTCGGGGAGTCTCTTGGGCTGACTCTACCGCGAAAGTGTGGTTTTATCGAAGATAGACAAGTATGGGTATTGACTTACCTATGTAGGTTTGTAAGACCATACATCTATAGGGATTCACCCACTTGTTTGTTCTATAGGCCCATTTTTGTTAGTAATCATGAAAACCTCAAACACTAGGTTGTGACCCCACCTAGCACCTTCAACTTATGTGCCTATTTATATGTTTGTGCACCAATTATGGCACCCATCGAATACCAACGACATCAATACATTTTTGTGCATTCACCGTGCACTAGCAACAACAATAATACATTTCTATACATCCATCGTGTACTAACGACAACAACAATACATTTTTAGAAAGAAGAAGAAAAGAGAGATCTTGAGCTAAAGAGCCAACCATAGCAAACCCACGAGAATCACACATAAACAAGCTTTGAATTAGATTCTAACAAAGGATCCATTTGAGGGCTCATGCAAAGGGGAAAATTGAGCTCAAGGAAAACAAAAAAAGAGAAGGGGTTGTTACTTACCAATTGAAATCAAAGAAGGAACTTCTAGGATTCAGAAAAATAAGGCTTTCATTAAGGGAATCTCACCATTGCTAGCCCTTGAAGGGAACAAAGTTTAGAGAACAAGAGGAAAAATGGAGAAATGAGATGAAGAGAAAAGAGGGAGCTCTTTCAACGTTGAAGGGGTTATGAGAAGTGGCTTATCTCATTTTCCTATCTAATTATGCTTTTCCTTTATTCCCACCCCTCCTTGCATGTTTTTGTGACTAGATATTTGGGCCAAGAAATGCCAAAGCCCTATTACACTCACAATACACCAAACCTTAGCAATTCTATTAAACTAGCACCTTAATTAATATATCAACACACTCAAATCTCTAGCTTGCAATATAAAACAAAAACAAATTAAACATCAAACAAATTAAGAAAATCCAGTGTTACAATAATAGTATTAAAAATAATCGCATTCAATTATCTTCTATTACTTCTTATTAATAAATAAGTTCTATATTAGAGATATTTGAATAAGTTTAGATTTTTTTCCAATAATATAAAACAAATATTAAAATTGTCAACATAATTTTTATACAATCCAAAAATTCTCCCTTCAAATTTATTCGTGCGACGCACGGGTATTAACTAGATTATTATAAAAGAAGGTTTTATCTTATAGGTAGATGGCACATGACAACATTACAATCATTTTCCTCCAAAATTTCATTAAATTATTTTTTTATTCAACAAAATACATAATTAAATTTTGTTCAAAGCTTGTCTTATTTTGCCCAACAAAAAGTAGACAGTACCGTCTCTGAACTAGAAAAATTGTACATCAAAGCTAGTCCAAGTTTTTCCCTCAACAATGAAATATTTGATAAAGGAATGAAAGTGAATGTAGAAGGATTAATGAACAAGTAATCTGGTATAGGGAAATCCCTCGTGATGAACTACAAAGAATTTTCAAAGCTCATTAGATTTCACACAACAAAGAAAAAAGCACTTTTGTCTTTGAACCAAAAAAATCGTGCAAGAAAGTAAGTCCAAGTTGTTTGGACAACAACAATGCAAATGCAATTTTTGCACACATGGTCAAAATTAAACTGAATTAGTAACAAAGTGTATTTCATGTTCCTTCTCTTTAGTGCTCATAAAAACACAAGGAGAAGGAAGATGGTATGGATTTGGTTATTGCTTGCATATAAAGTGTATTTCATGTGTCACATAAACTGCCTTAAGGATTTTAATAAGGGGGTTATCTGCATGTAATCTTTGGTTTTGTATGGTGTCATTTCAAACGTAGGTAGATGCCATGTGGCAACACCACATTCATATTTTTTCCTTCAAACTTTTATTATTTTATTTCTAATTGATAAAAATACATAATTGTGATAACTAGTTAAGTTACCCAGCAATGCATGAGATAAGAATTTTTTTAATATTAAATATAATTATTTAATTAAATTATATGCTTTGGAAAAATGGTTAAATATTGTTGAATAAAAGTGATTAAAAATCAATTGTGCATATAAGGCATAAGAGAACTATTGACATCATTAAATTATGAAACAAATGCAATCTAAGAAATATTATTCTATTGATATAAGTCATAATTTATTGAAAAAGTAATATGGAATTTTATGGCATTCCTTGAAATTCATGAAAATAGTATAAAATAGTAAATTCAAACTTGTTCCATTGAGTCTAAATTGAAATCCATAGAAAAGATGACAACCAACCTTTTATGTTAGACATTTATGAAAACCTTTTAGTAAATCAAATCGAATGTTTTCGTACACTCTTTGTTTTCATCGTCAATTATCAAAATCTTCAATCTTGATACAGTAGCACACAACTGACCATGACAAAAAATTTGATTGTGGAAGACCTTGACCTTTGTTAATAGTCATTGCAAATGAAACAGCTAAAGGCAATTGTCTTCTTTGAAATTTGAAAGGGATTCTAAGATCTGATGAAGTTAATGACAGTTCAAATATACAAATCATCATACCCAATTTACTTTGAGATATGTTTTTCTATCAAGAGCATATTTTCCCATTTTTTTAATGATGAGTCTAGTACCACTCCACAATCCAACATATTGATCAATGTTTCTTAGTAACATAACTGGTACTCCTACTTTAAGTTTCAACTGATGATTAGATAGACCTGAAGTAGTAATTATATTAAAAAATTTAAGGGTGTGAACATCATCATGTCTATCTATTCCATCATGATTGAAAAGGGAGTATCTAAAATTAAATATGTGCTTTCTTCTTCTAATAGTAACGTCAACATATACTCATTTATGATGTCAACCATATCATTTTTGGAAGCTAAGATAGCCCTATCTTAAAAAAAAGATGGATCATTGATGTTGTGTAAGAAATCTTGATAAGTAGAATGCACTATAGCTGCAACAGGTTCTTCGCTTGTTTTTATCAACAAATCATCTATTATATCAGCATGTATGTCAACATCATTGTTTTCTCCAATTATTCCATTTTCAATTTCCAAAACCCATTCAGAGAACAACTTCATTTATGCAATATTTGAATTGGAACTCCCTATAAGAAACCACATATTTGTATTTAATGTCAATATTTTACAAACAAAAATCCATAGATTTTTGGAATTTATTGTTGCATGAACTACTTGTTATCTTGTTCCTTTTGGAATGACAAGAAGTATCTACAATAAAATAATCTAAGTCTCTAAAATTTAAAGTACAATAGATTGAAGCATGAAATTTTAAATAACAATGACCAATGGTGCTTAAATAACTAAGGAGTCAAAAACCTGCGTTAACTCAATTTCTTCTTCAATGTTATAGTCCTAATGAGAGATATAAGATAATCAATATTTAGAAACGGCTAGTTAATTAGTTTGCTTATATTGGTATATGTTTAAAGCAAACCTAAATTTCGTTTTGTGCTTTAAAGAGCTTAATAATATTTTTATCTTCCGTAAACCTTATTACCGTGAACGTGTCCCCCTTTTTAAAGATATTTATTTTGACGACCTTAACTTTGAACAAAAACTCCTTATTCTCCAAACATTTTAATTCTTTGGCCAGCTCAACAACACTAAATTTCTAATATTAAAATAAACCCAAATTGAAATATTACATAATATAAATGAAATTTTGAATTAATTTAATAAAAAAGACAAATATTTTAACATACCCACAGAGCTGAATTCACTAGATCCTTAGCATGCATTCCAATAGAATCAAAAGCAACACCTTCAAAGAGCACATATTTTGCTGTCGAATTGTTGCCTACGACCTTGAGGTCTATCTTGAACATACAAAGGCAACAATTTGAAAATGTTTGATTTATATTTCTTTTTACACCAATCACGTAATAATTATGATATTTGTAAAAATAATCACAAAAACTAAATTCTTAAAATACCTAGGAACAACAGAGAAATTTCACTTGTACTTGTCACTAAAAGGTTTATTCTTAACTTGTGAAACCTTTTTAGTGCATTTTGAGCACGATTTATAAAACTAATTATTCTCTTTCTTAACTAATATGATTTTTGCCTACACTAAATCATAACAGGCATGTTCATAAAAGTTTGATTAATATTTAAAAAAAAAAATGAATGTTGTTCAAATAAATATATGAATTTAACTTGCAAACCTCCATTGACTCATATAGTTCTAATAAGAACATGTGATCAATCTGTAGCATGTCATCTAACAAAGAAATAGTTGAAGACTTAGCTATTTCACTAACAACTTGAGTTATTTCTATTGGGTTTGCATTCATCCTGCGAAATTTTAAAATTATTTATTAAGATAATTAAATTCTAAAATAGAAGTGAAAAGCAAGGTAAAACATAGGTGGAAAAAAAACAAATACTTCTTTTTGTATTCCTTGACTATATCAATATCAGGATTTATGAATAGCTTTGTTCTAAAATAAGCATTTGAAATCCCTATAGTTACTAGACATATGATTAATTAAAAATTATTTTTGCAATTCATTACATTGTATCAAAAACCTAAAATATAATATTTTAAAATTTTAAATTTGTATTGCCCATGAATTTGTTCAATTCGCATAGTTGTCATATGACAAAGAAAGGATTGGCTTCATCCTCCTTATCCAAATGTTGTTGCATGGTGATAACATAGTCTCCCCATAAAGTACAGTGAACACTATTGAACCTACAAAGAAAATTGTCATTTTTATAAAAAAAAAAAATGTGTTAGTATAAATAAGCATAAATAATTGTGTAAAAAAAGCATAAAATAATGGTAATAATCATTTTGAATTGAAATAATAAGTGTATTAAAAATATACTTTAAATCCTCTAGTAGAATCTCAATGCTTTTTCTTTCCACTTTTTCAATTTCTTTTATATCATTTTTCTCAATTATGTGACCAATTGTATCTATAAATAAAATAAAAAATATGAATAATTTTAAATCCTCCTACACCATCTTCCTGTAAATCCTCCTACTACGCTTTCATGGTAAGTAATGAATGTGTTTTATATTTCCAAGACATTGGATCAATTTTCTTTTTATTCAATACTTACTAGTTACTATTAAAGGTAGGAGGAGGATTTAGCATTACTCTAAGATAAAAAATAAAAAATACCTGATATAAGAAATACTTGAAACTTTTAAAAACACAAAGAACTCACCAATCATAATATCTACATCATTTAAAGCAAGAATGTCTGTAAAAGACACAAAACAAAATGGTAATAGAGAATTTCCTCAGCTTGAATCTCTAAGCAATTGATGTTAGGTAAGAAAACCAGCTTGTATTTATCATTTATACACTTGAGCTTTGGATCATTATTAGACACCAACATATTTTGAATCATGTTAGTTTTTCCTTCTTCAAGTACTTTCTGAAAATTGTTGACAAATCTTTTTTTATAGATGCATGAATTGTATCATTCTACACATAAAAAAAATGTTAGTAAAATTTAAATTGGAAAATGTTGCATAAAAAATATAATATTTGAATTGAAGGTAACTTTTTCATCCAATAGAAGCAATTCAATATTACTGATATCATTTGGATTCTTGAACTTTGGTAATAACCAAAGACGTATTACACAAACTTTCAAAGTCCGATCAATTCTTTTAGGAAATAAATTTGAAACGAGTGCAATTTTTTTTTTATGTCAGCTCTAATAAAAGCTTTATGCAAGCAATAAGGAAAGGAATGTAGAGAAAGATTTGGAAATATATAAAAAAAGAATTTGTGAAAACATAAAAACCTTAAATTTTGAAATCTGAATTTTTTTAACAAAGTGCACATCTCTCTCTCTCTCTTTTGTTGCTCCCTATCTATATATAGAAAAAATGAGTTATTATTAATTAAATTAATAGTTATCAACTGTTAGTAGATTTAATGTTTCATAATATCTCAATCATATATATTAATTATATAATAATAATTATGATTACAAAATTTAATAATTTGTATTAAATAAAAATCATTAATTAAATATAACAGTTTTTTGTTGTTTTTATAAATTATGCAAAGAAATAATAAAAAATTTGAAACTTTGCATTCCATTTCTTATTTTTATATTAGACTTATTTTCTTTTTATTCCACCGTATCATTTGAAAGAAAATAACATTAAATGATGCAATATATTCGTAAATTAAGAAATCAAGACGGTAACTATTCCATGATTATAGTACTATTATTCATGCTTCCTTTGCTTCAAGGTGAGGCATGCCTAGTGTGATTGTCGGGCTCTAGATATAACCATATCTCCAACATTTTTCATTTTCTTCATGGATTGAGCTCCAATGCAAGGCTTGGCTCCCTTCATTGATGATTTGCTAAGAATAAAAAAGCATAAAAAATAAAACAAATAAACACAATTTAATTACTCAAAATAAATAAAATTATGTTTTAATAGAGATCGAAAGAACCCCAACATAGTATAAAATGAAAAAAAGTCACCCCTTTGATAGAAGTATATATGACGGGATTTGCTAGGGGCACCCAACAGCATTGCTGGTGCACCCAGCAAATTTCCAAAATGACAAAAATGCCCTTCAACGTTTTTGCCCAACTTCTTCCGCGAGTGTCAACGGAAGAAGAACTGCGGAAGAACCTTCTTCTGTGGAACTACGCGGAAGAACTTCTTCCGCGAGAGTCAACGGAAGAAGGTTCTTCCGTGGGTTAATTAGTTAAATTATTTTGTTAATTTTAAGATTATTTTGTATTAGTTAAATGATTTTTTCCTCTCACAAGTTGACCAGTGGCCGATTCTTCTACGCACCGCATGATATGTGTCGGTCACATTTTTCCTCAAATTTTTAACAGTAAAATTCATTTTGGACTCCTCGTTCTTCATAGTTACACACACTCCAGTCGCACACTTCTTCCTCTCTCCATTTCTCTAACTCTGACCATGCAATTGGTGTTGGTCTCATTGCATTCTCTGTAGAAATGACGAACAAGGCCAAAGGAAAAGGCAAGGAGGTCGCCGGAAAAGGTTCTGCAGGCAAGCGCAAGGGCGCCTTCGACAATGACAAGACCGGTGGCAGTCGAAAGAGAAACAAGCGAGGTGTCCTTCAGTTATTTCTGATGACGAATTAAATGTCGTGCCAAGAAGGATGGACATGCCAGATAAGGGCCAGAGTAGCAGGCCACGTGTTGTCCCTCAAGAGGAAATGTTGGCCCGAAACTAACTTTTTTTAGTTTTGGGTCTTCCGTTGCAGGCCCTGTTCGAATGAACCGGTGTCTCCTGTTATTTTTTTTGGATTCGTTGACGTGCAAACATGAGACAGGCCACCTTTGGAGAGTCTCACGGCTTTCCCAGATAATTTTAAAAAAAACCCCGAACAGGGGTACTTAGCCAAGTTTACATGGCCCGAAACTAACTTTTTTGAGTTTTGGGCCTTCCTTTGCAAGCCCTGTTCGAATGAACCGGTGTCTCCAGTTATTTTTTTTGGATTCGTTGACATGCAAACATGAGAGAGGCAACCTTTGGAGAGTCTTACAGCTTTCCCAGATAATTTTAAAAAAAGCCCGAACAGGGGTACTTAGGCAAGTTTACATGGCCCGAAACTAACTTTTTTAAGTTTTGGGTCTTCCGTTGCAGGCCCTATTCGAATGAACCGGTGTTTCCTGTTATTTTTTTTGGATTCTTTGACGTGCAAACATGAGACAGGCCACCTTTGGAGAGTCTCACGGCTTTCCCAGATAATTTTAAAAAACCCCGAATAGGGGTACTTAGGCAAGTTTACATGGCCCGAAACTAACTTTTTTGAGTTTTGGGTCTTCCGTTGCAGGCCCTGTTCGAATGAATCAGTGTCTCCTATTATTTTTTTTGGATTCATTGATGTGCAAACATGAGACAAGCCACCTTTGGAGAGTCTCACGGCTTTCCTAGATAATTTTAAAAAAATCCCGAACAGGGGTACTTAGGCAAGTTTACATGGCCTGAAACCAACTTTTTTCTCAGACGACAATGATTGACGTGACCCGACAGTGAACGACGTGACAGGAGGTTGCTTTAGTTTTACGCTTCACAATGTAAAATAGTCATGGGTCTGGTAAAAGAGAAGCCATGTGTGGCTAGGCCATTCATATAAATGATAGATGGGAATGTCCATGGTACTCAACAGCAACTGGTATTTAGAGTTTGTCAAATTAATTTTCGATAAACAATGGCATTCTTAGGAGAGACTTCGTCCCAGACGATCGTGAACTCGAGGTTGGCATTCATTTTTTCAAATGGAATCGTCATTCACAACAAGTGTGGGGTTTATTTTCAAAGTTCTAGTCCAGTGCCCATGCGAGTACCAAACCTATGTGATTTTTCAACTCTCAAAAGCAAAATACACAATAGTCTTCAACTAAACAACAATCAAGTTATGGATGAAATTCATTACCGGCGACCAGTGGAAGATACAGGTAACAACATTTACTTTGAAAGTATGCAATTGAAAAATGACATGGATGTGAACACCATGTTAATGTATAATGATCAATTTTCATTTGTTGGACCGATTGAGTTGTTATGCACCGTTGGTAGAACAGCAGATGCAATTTTAAACTTACTTGAACGCCCCAACATCCCTACACATGATGTGGTTCTGTATTACAACGGAAGGTGGAACATGCCACGCCAAAACAACTTTGTGGGTTACGCATTCACCGGAATAAATCCAAAAAAAAATTGATATTCCAAAAGGATGTAGCATAGATCAACTGAAGGATTTGATCAAGCAAGTAGCACCTAAAGGGAATCCTCCTCATGGGATTCACGAATCCCGAGTTGTAAGGCGTTTGTTTTATCGACAACCTAGTCATTTGGAGTATTCTGAGAAAGTTTTAGAATTTGAAATTGTTGAGTTGAAATGTGACGACAACGTGCTAAAGGTGCTGGTAGAGTCTAATTACTGGAAACAATTTGCACCAATAGAAATTTTGGCTCTCTTTAGTAAAGTGGTTATGGAAAATGAGGACGATGTGGTTACGTCCTTGCGTGATTGAATGCTAATTAAATGTTAGACTGTTTCGTGCAAATTAAATTTGTGTCCATGATGTTCTAGTCCATGTAATATGTCTTAGTGTGTCAATTTGTTATGTTTGTGACTCATCTGTAATGTGTAGTATGTATCAAAAAGGAATAAAAGTTTTATTATCAACTTTTATCAAAAAAATTTATAAGGAATAAATGTTTGTGACCCGTTCGTGCAAATTAAAATTTCTAACTTATTTTGTCCAATCAATTACATTTAATTAAAATTTGTAACTTATTTGTTTCAATCAATTAAAATTTGTAACTTATTTGTTTCAATGACTAACTTATTTTTTTAAAATTTCTAGCTTATTTTTTAAAATTTCTAACTCATTTTTTTAAAATTTGTAACTTATTTTTTTGAAATTTATAACTTATTTTTTTAAATCTCTAACTTATTTTTTAAAATATCTAACTTATTTTTTTTGAAATTTGTAACTTATTGTTGATTAAATTATATAATAATTTTAAGTAAAAATTAAAATTTGTAACTTATTTTGTCCATTCAATTACATCCAATTAAAATTTCTAACTTATTTGTTTCAATCAATTAAAATTTGGAACTTATTTGTTTCAATGACTAACTTATTTTTTTAAAATTTCTAGCTTATTTTTTAAAATTTCTAACTCATTTTTTAAAAATTTGTAACTTATTTTTTTGAAATTTCTAATTTATTTTTTAAATTTCTAACTTATTTTTTAAAATCTCTAACTTATTTTTTAAAATTTCTAACTTATTTTTTTGAAATTTGTAACTTATTGATGATTAAATTATATAATAATTTTGAGTAAAAATTAAAATTCATAACTTATTTTGTCCATTCAATTACATTCAATTAAAATTTCTAACTTATTTGTTTCAATCAATTAACATTTCTAACTTATTTGTTTCAATCAATTAAAATTTCTAACTTATTTGTTTCAATGACTAACTTATTTTTTTAAAATTTGTAACTTATTATTTTAAATTTCTGACTTATTTTTTAAAAATTTCTAACTTATTATTTTAAATTTCTAACTTATTTATTTAAAATTTGTAACTTATTTTTTCGAAATTTCTAACTTATTGTTGTTTAAATTATATAATAATTTTTAGTATAAATTAAAATTTCTAACTTATTTTGTCCATTCAATTACATTCAATTAAAATTTCTAACTTATTTGTTTCAATCAATTAAAATTTGGAACTTATTTGTTTCAATGACTAACTTATTTTTTTTAAATTTCTAACTTATTATTTTAAATTTCTAACTTATTTATTTAAAATTTGTAACTTCTTTTTTTGAAATTTCTAACTTATTGTTGTTTAAATTATATAATAATTTTCAGTATAAATTAAAATTTCTAACTTATTTTGTCCAATCAATTACATTTAATTAAAAATTTTAACTTATTTTTTTCAATCAATTAAAATTTCTAACTTATTTTTTTAAAATTTCTAACTTACTTTTAAAAATGTCTAACTTATTTTTAAAAATTTCTAAATTATATTTATGACATACATATACAAATACTAAAATTAACAATTTAAATAAAAATATAATTTAAATACATAAAGAAATAGAGACATTATCTAAGTCAATGTGTTTTAACAAATACAAAAACAAATACTAAAACTTAAATACATAAACAAATACAATAAAAAAGATAAATCCTAATCTATGCAGGGTCTTTGTCGCAGCCTAAGACTGTCATCTGGGTCGTCATCTCTAGCTATCCTCAGGCAAAGATCCATGATATCATATAAGTCAGTCCCTGCAGTCACCATCCTGAGGTTGATGGCGCGCTCCAAATGCTCAGCAATCCTTCCCATCCTGACACATGCTGTGCAATCAACCTGTCTCAGTGAAAATAACAAGTCAGTATGAATTTATAAAAAATAATTAAGTTAACAAAAAGTACATGGCTTACCACAGAATGCATAAGGGGATCTGACGCGACTGGAACCTCGGCGATAGGTGGCTCGACGAAGTCATCATCATGAGTGAGAGGGGGAGGCGCAGGTCTCGACTCAACAGTGTCCTCTGTCGGCGTCACAAAGAGAATGCCCCTGCCTGGCCCAGGTCTCTGAATGCCTGTAGGTGCACAACATGGACATGGGTTGCACTCTTGTTAGCGAAAAGAGTGCAACCAACCAAATGAAGTAGGTACGTTCGAGCTGCAGCAACCCACTGCCTGGCCCGGCACCTACTCTGGTACATGTCCCGAAGCCAGGACAACCGAACATGAGGCCCACCTGCCTGACGTGTCTCAGCTGTAGCCTCGTCTGCGGTGACCTCAAGTAGCTCCGTCAACAGGGCGACTGCGTCAGATGTAACCAGCGGCTCAAATGAATGCAGCGCGCTAGTAATCGGAATGTGCAGCAGTGACGAAACATCGTCTAGAGTGATCATCACCTCCCCTACTGGGAGGTGGAAGCTGCTCGTCTCCCTATGCCACCTCTCAACAAAGGCGGATATGAGTCTAGGATCAGTGGTGATCACAGAACACCTGATCAATGGATCCAATCCGGTGGCCGCAATCATACCTTTGATCTCAGCAGTCGGTCTCCCAAATTTATCTACTTTCCTACCATGGGAGACCAACTTGAGATCAGGTCGCTCCTAAATTGAATAACAGTTTATAAATTTGTGTATTTCAAAATAAAAGAAACTACTTTCTAATTACTGGAATAAAATAAGTACGTACCTGTCCACTCCATATGTTGTGTGCCACATGATCAGCAAATCCTATCAAAACAGATGGATCGCGTGGCCCACCAGGGAACCACTCATCATCAGCAGTTATCCCATCACTAGCCACTCGATCTGTTTCAGCACCATCGGCGGCTCCTGTCCTCTCTGGGCTACCATCAGACGCATGAGGCACATCCTCAGCCAACTGAGGAACATCCTCAGGCAACTAAGGAACATCCTCGACTCTCTGGGTAACTCGTTGCCTATGTGCTGAGCCAGTGGGCCTACGACGTCGAGGAACATCCTCAGCCACATCCTGACTAAGGTCTCTGCCTCTACCTGTGCCTACCACACGACGTAGACCTCGTGTTCTAACCATGATCTGAAATCATGAAGAACATTTACTTTTATTCGTCAAATTAAACACTCAAATAATTTGTGTAACAAAGCTTTCGAATCCTAATTAATCCACATAATTTATCCAAATCCACAGATTATATATTTAGTTCAACATAATTTATCCAAATAATTGACATACAAATGCATATATAACAAATGCATATATAAATCACACCAAATATAATTCAATTGATTAGTGGAACTCAAATCCTGTCATTGTGATTCTCTCAAGACACAATTCTAGTTATTAAACCAGAAGGTTTATTTTTCTTTCCTTTATACATTGTTGTTAGAATCAATTACTGTGGTATAGATTCCTTTAATTCATCTCTAAGTTCAAGTTAAATCAAAGAAATTATATGAGGAGCTTGTGAACTTGGTCATAAATTTGTGAAGCTTGTGAACTTGGTGAACTTGGTGATAAATTATATGAGGAGCTTGTGAACTTGGTGATAAATTATATGAGGAGCTTGTGAACTTGGTCATAAACTTGGTGATAAATCAAAGACTAGGGTGCGGAGGTATAAATTTCAACACACTTCATTGGAAAGAAGCTTGTGAACTTGGTGATAACAAAACCCCACTTTGTAGTGAGGTTGAGGGGAAAAACAATGGGGTCTCTAATGGCCTCTGCAAATCTTAGCTGATAACTACTTGTACTCATCTCTAATGGGGTCTCTCATGTCAACAACTTCACAAATGGCATGTCCGGATTCATAATTTAGAAGCTTCCTGTTATTTCTACAATTCCAGTAAGCAAACAACCAAACACTTATTTGATTAATCAACTTTATGATCAATTAGGCATGCTCATCTGTGGAATGAATTTTCGTAGATGGAAGCATTTGATTTGACACACCACATGTTGGTGTACATGAATGAGACAATCATCTTTTTTAATCAAACACTATGAATGAGACAATCATCTTATTTTCTCAGCCACTATGAATGAGACAATCATCTTTTTAAATTACCATTTCCAACACTATGAATGAAACAATCATCTTGTTTTCTCAGAAGTTTTATGGGCAGTGTAAGTCACAGCTTAGCTTCATTAATCATCCTACTCAAATTACACCAAATTGTAATTCAATTTACACATATAAATGCATATATAAATCACACCAAATATAATATCAATTTAGACATACAAATGCATATATAAATAACACAAACTAAATAATAATATGAACAAAAGATGGTTCTGGAATAATTTTAAAAAAATGCAAAATTCTATAAAACAGGTACTCGCGGAAGAAGGTTCTTCTGCAGGAAGGAAAAGCACTCCCGCAGAAGAACCTTTCTTCCGCGGATGCCAGCGGAAGATGGAAGATATGGCTCTTCTGCGGGAGTCCGCGGAAGAACC
>NC_038246.2:30655407-30669428 GCF_000004515.6 Glycine max
CAGACATTTATAGTAGCAAGATGAGGTTACTACTTCACTTCTCTAGTGAAAGTGAAGAAGCAAAAGGGGAAGAATCTAGTGTAGAAATCTACTCCAAGAAGAAGGGGACCTTTTAATGGTCAGAAGGCTTCTAGGAGGTTAATCTTGTGATGTGACCCAATCTCAAAGATAGAATATTTTTCACACAAGGTGTAAAATTTTTTATAACACATGCTCTCTTATTGTAGATAGTGGTTCATGTTGCAATTGTTGCAGCACGAGATTAGTCTCTAAGTTGAGCCTTGCTATCACTTCCATCTTCCGCTGGCATCTGCGGAAGAAACGATCTTCCACCCGACCTCCAACGGCACCCAGACACGCACAGAAGAAACGAACCTTCCGCGGAAGAAGGCTCGTCTTCTACCTCGCGCAATGAAAACCAGCACAGACCAAACCAGACCAAACATGTCTTCTACCCTATGGCCATCAAAAGCGATTAAAGGAGAAAAATGAGGTTAGAACACTAACCTATAGGGCGTAACACGAATGCTTCAAAGCTTCAAATGCCGGCAATGGAGGACGACGCCCGCGGAGAAGAAGAACAACTCCAACCTGGACGCGGGGAGAAGAAGAAGAACTCGTTGCTAGATGCGTGGAGCTCTGGTCGCGGAAGAAGAAGAACTCGAAGGTGGAAGAAGCTTTTGGTCGCGGAAGAAGAAGAAGAAATCGAAGGAGGAAGAAGAAGCGCTTTTGGTCGCGGAAGAAGAATTTCAAACGTTAGGGGGGAAGGCTTTTTTATTAAAAAAATTTAATTTATTAATTTTATTATAAGGGACAATTGTGTAAGTTAACATAATTGTTGGGTGCACCAGCAATTTTGCTGGGTGCACCTAGCAACAGCCATATATGACGGTGCCTACCATAGTTATATATGTGCAATCAAGTAGCCTAGAGCCACCTTATCTAGATTTTGCTTTTACCCGATAAACCAAAAGTATAGCTCAAAATTACAACAAAACCAAATAATAAAAAAGCAAAGAAAAAATAAAATGAAAAGAAATTAGAAGAACAACCCATCATATGATGATTTCAATCCTTGAGTTAAGATTCGGTCAATATTATTTATTTTCTTGACTTTTTCACGTGAATAGATCAGAGAAACATTTTGATCGCTGGTTTGAAGAGATTGAGAATTAAGTCAATATTGGAGTCCAAGCGGGAGAGAAATGTGAAAAGAGAATGAAAGAGTGAAAGTTGATTGAAATGTGTAATGTGAATGAATTTTTAGGGGAAAAAAAGAAAAAAGTAAAAGTGATTAAACTATAGGAAGAGTATTTTTTTTCTATCAAAAAAAAAAGAAAGAAGAAAGTATTCTTTTCCTTAAGAGTAAATTAAAAAGGCAATTAATTTCAATGGATTGCAGCAAAAAATGATGTATTTAATCTTTTTTCTTTGTGATAGAATCCAAATTGTGTAGTGTAATTGAATTTTGCAAAAATAAAATATTTAATAAATTTTAAGATTTCAATATGTAATTATTTTAATTTTAAATTTATAAATTAAGAAGGTCACTTTAATTATTATAAATCATTTAATTGAATGATGCATATGAAATTACTTTGATTGGTGATTTTGATTGATGATGATTTTTATTTTTATTATGATTTATTTTAATTTTGCCTTTATTTTTATTTATTTTAATGGGAAAAATTTAATTACATGGGACCTAATTTAACTATTTCATGTCACGTGCACTACTAACACACCGTCAACAATCATAATAATAATAAATGAAATAATTAAAATTTTAGTGTTTGGTTTCTTTATAAACCTTGAAAAAGATAATGAGACATTATTTTACTATATACTAGTTAAGTTGCTCCTGGGATAAAAAGGATAAGAGTTTTTGAAATATCATATTTAATTATTAAGTTGAATTATATGTTTTGAAAAAAAATGGTTAAATATTATCGAATAAGAGCAATTAAAGATCAATTGTGAAACTATGGTATAAGAGAACTATTGTCAACATTAAAATATGAAAGATGTGTAATATAAAAAATCTTCTTCTGTTGATATAAATCATAATTTATTGAAAATAACGATTAATTTCATGTTAGTTAAACAAAATTTATTGAAAACAAATATGAACTTCACAAGGGTTGTTTGTAATACGAAAAATATTTCTTTAACTATTTAACTTTGAAAAATGAAAAATAGATTGCAAAAAAATAGAATATATTAAACTTTAACATATAAGATATGAAAAAATTAAAATAGATTATAATAAATAAAAAAATAAAGGATAACCAAATGAATTGTTAGAAGAGTCATACCTATTATCAATGAAATTCTTTCAAACAAAATTATAAACCATATACCAAGAATTCAAATATGTAAATTATAACTAAATCAACTAAAAACAATTCATCACTCTTATTCTCATAAACTATAACTCTTATGTATTTCTCTTTTGTAAGATGATTAGCTTGACAACCGTCAACCCAAACACCAATAAATATGCATGAGGAACCACTATTAATCTCTCATATGATTTTCTATGGCCACTTGATAACTATTTTTTTATGAATAGAATGATCATGGTAATATACAAAGACATATCACACAAACTTTCAAAATCCAATCAATTCTTTTGGGAAATAGATTTATAATGCGTGTAATTTTTTATGCCATAACTCTAACAGAAAGCTTTTTACAAAAAATAAGAAAAAATGTAATAAAAGATATAGAAATGTAAAACAAAAAAATGTAAAATTATAAAAGACTAAAATCTGGAAAAGGTCTAAAAAAGGAGACAAAGCTTGAAAAACAAAGCACCACAATCTCTTTCTCTCTCTTTATATATGTGCGTGTGTTGCATTTTAGAGAGGGAGAGAGAGAGAGAGAAAATAAGCTGCATATATTGCATTTTTTGTTCAAAAAATGCAAAATGTTTTTCCTATCAATGATAAACATTAATTAATAGTTAATTACTGATACAAATTAAATATTCCATAATAATTCATCTCAAGGACACACGTACAACAATTTTATCATCATCTTTTCTGACATCTTAGAGAAAGGATGAGAGAAAACATAAATGATTTTCTCAAGAGAGTACGTGTTAATTTGGAAGGTCAAACCGCACAACTTTGTAGAGCAATTGGTCATCATGAATTCAAGTATGTTTCTGCTTTGATTTCTTAATGGTTAACATGATTGATTTTGGATTAATAGATGATGGTTTTCATCTAACGTAATTATTTTAGTTTCATCATACGCAACAACATTATTATATTTTGTACAATAATCATATACTAGAATTTTATTTTATGGATTTTAAAAAAATATTTACAAAAATTAATAAATATGAATTTTTTTAATAATATACAAAGGAATAGGGTCTTTGCAGGAGTTTGGAGTTGGGATACACAACCTTTATATTTGAAAGTGATTTATTGGATGTGGTTCAAAACATTAAAAAGAGAGATAATGTCCTTTCTGAGTGTGTCACATGAAGCAAATTACTTTAGTTATGGTAGCCAAGTTGCATATATCTTCCAAGTCTCGCATGGGTTATATTACACTTAAAAGTTAGTGACTTATTAGTAATGCGAGAATATCGCTATATCCTTTAGTACAACAAAAATTTCGTAAGTTTAAATCCAATATCTTTAACAAATATATAGAATTATAAATATAAATTGCTGACAATAAAATCATTAATTAATTATAACCAAAATTTCATATAAATATGAATATGCCTTAAAATTGACTTTAAAAATATTTGAAATGTAAAAAAATTTGTATAATAATATGTTTCCACATTTAATTAATAAAATTAAAACACTTTAATTTAATTAGATATTGATTCCAAAAATTACCATGCTCAACATAACTACTGATATAGAAATATTGAGGGAATCATACAAGTTTTAAACCTTTCATATTTCATATTTCACAATCATATAATATCAATATTATAATTTTCCTTATTTTTAAAATTACCTATTTGTCATTTTTTAAATTTCTATTAATTTTGTATATTTTTTAAATCATCCCTTAATAAACTTATAATTTAAAATATATTAATTTGATAACAGTATATCATCTCTTAATTAAAGTATTGTCTTTTATACATTAAGCATTTTAATGGCCTCTTATACGAATGATTTATGGTAATGAAATCAAATCACATTAATTATTTGGCCATTTAAATCTGTAATTTATTTCAAATTATTTAATAAATTTTAAGCATTAATTAATGAAAATTAAAAAAATACATGTTAATTCTTTTTTTGGAATTTGCTATGCAATAATAATGATTAACTTGATCATTGATTCAATTAACAAAAATCATTATATTATATCACTTTTTATTTATTATGCCATCAATTGTCGTGTGGGATGTTAATAATATTTGAGGAGAAAATTATTACTAAAATTTACATTTTGTGTTATTAAAAATAATATTTGGGTTAGTCATATTTATTAAAAAATTAAATGATGGACAACTAAAGAGTCATTTATGCAACTTTTTTCTCTTTCTCCACAATTACAAGAATTACAAGAAAAATCTATTTTTCCATAATCAAAACTTATAATCTAAACAAATTAAGGATAATGCTTATACATAATTTGAAGTCTTGAAAAGAGGTTATTAAACTTTGTAGTTTTCACATAGTTCATCTTGAATTAAAGACTCATATTAAAATTAACACTTCAATTCAATATATATTATTTTCATCATAGGATGTTATAAATTCAACAATATGAAGCCTAAGGAAGTGAAGCAATATGCAAACATTCCAACTACACCCTTCACACGTAATATATGAAAAATTATTTTTATATCAAAACATGAATAATGTTTTTAGTGTTCATTATAAACATTAATTACATTTGTAGGAAGTAATCATACATTAGTTTCAAGTAACTAGAATGCAAATGACACTGACAACTTTTCATTGTCTGATGGAACTAATGGATCTCCAAACATTTTTGTTACCTTGTTACAAGTCATTTATATACATATATTTTTCTATCAAAAATCAAATAATAAATTATGTAACTTATTAAAACATTTTATTATATTTGCAAAAAGTAATCATTTTTTAGATGAGAGAAACTACAATGTAAACGGACAACATCTCTTCATTATCTGATATCACTAATGATATTTTATCATATATTTATTTTATTTATTTATAGATATATTTGTTTTTATTTATATATTTCCTAACTTTTCTTATAAATTTTCATATACAAATATAATTTATAAATATTTTATCTTGTAGTTGATGAGTTACTAAATTTGAGAGTGAATTAAAAATTGCTACTGAAAAAGTTTGTCATAAATGATACTAAAATTAGGAGTTTGAAAATATGGGATAAGAGTATATTTGTCAATCAAATGTCCCCAGTATAAGATGTCACACCATTATTAAGTATACCATTATTAAGTATATTGACAATCACAATTCAACACACATTATTTGTGGAATTATCATATTTAATAATTGTTTTTATCTTTTCATTTACCAAATGAACAATATGTTTTGTGATGAGGATGCTTCTATTGAAGATGTTATTCAAAAGCCAAAAAACATCTCTAAGTTTTTGTTATGGATGAAGCCAAATAGAATTTATCCTAAAGCTAGAAATATTTTATATGCTTAGTTCTCATTTCAATTTGTATGGAAGCAACAAGAATGGGTATCGTCTCCTAGATAGAAAGGTACTAGGAAAGGAAGATTGTGGTTTACTCCCCGAGGCAGGGGAGAGTTTTATTACTTGAAACTTTTGCTTAATTACTTAAAGGGCCCTTGATCATATATTGAAATAAGAAGTTAATAATGTCATTTAATGAAGCTTGTTATGCATTTGATTGTTAGATGATGATCATGAATATATTGATGCAATTGTTGAAGCGAGTCAATGGGAATTAAGATGTTATTTGAGAAGATTGTTCGCTACCTTGCTATTGTCTAATTAGATGTCTATGCCTCACTTTCTTTGGGAAAAGTCTTGGAAATATTTAAGTAAGGATATTCTTTCCAACAGAGATTAATTCTTCAATCAATAATGATTATTATAATTTTTCTTCTTTTCATACAATATAATTTCTATATATATATCATTATTTATTACATTTTTTATACATAAATTTAATTATATTTTATTGATGAGACAAATTTACCGTTGTTAAATGAAGAGTTGCAGAATATCACACTCATAGAAAACAAATTTATTACAAGGTAACAATAAAGTTTATATGAATTTCCTCTCATGTATGTTCCAAATATGGACATTGGCTCTCTTTCTAAGCTCAATTATGTTAAGAATTTGCTTGAAATTGAATATAAATTGCTCTTATCCTAAATGATTATTAAGCAACAAAAGATATATTACACAATAATGTTCAATATATCTTTAAGGAGGATTTATTTTCTTTATGGATATGAAGGGATTGGAAAAAAAAAATTGGAGGATCATTTATGCAATAATTAGATTTAAAGGATATTTTTTTTAATTGTGAAATCTAAGGTAATAGTTGCTTTGTTGATTCTAGATGGTAGAACAACACATTTTAGATTTCATATTGCAATAAGTATCAATGAAGAATCTACCTGCAACATATCCCACAAAAGTTTAACTGAGTTGATATCAATGACAAAACAAATAATGTGGGATGAAGCTTCAATAACTTAGACATTGCTTTGAAGTAGTAGATAGATCATTGAAGTGTGTACTTCAATTTTCAAATAAGGCAAAATATAATCTTTCCTTTGGAGGGAAAGTTGTGGTATTAGGAGGAGATTTTAGACAAATACTTTCACTCATTCCAAAAGGAAGAACACAAAGTGTTGTTTATGCTAGCATCAATTCATCATATCTTTGACCTTTATGTAAGATTCTCACTTTAACAAAAAATGAGGTTTCAATTAGAGTTTTTCAGTGAAGATGTTTCTCAATTGAAAGAATTTGTAGATTGGATGTTACATATTGGAAATGGAATTGTTGGTGAGATTTGTGATGAAGTGACTATCATTGACACTCCATCTAATATGCTTATTGAGAACTTAGGTGATCTTATGTATGTTATTGTTAACAACACATAGCCATCACTTTTGGAGAATATGAGTGACACATTTTTTTTTAACATAGGGCTATTTTAGCAACAACTAATGATGTTGTTAATGAGTTGAATGAACATATTGTGGTGTTGATTCATGGAGAAACAAGAATTTAGTTTAGTCTTGATGACCCATATTCAGTAATTGGAAATGTTGATACACATGATATCATTCATAATCTTGAGTTTTTCAATACTATTGTTGTATTAGGTCTTCCAAATCATAAATTGAAGTGTTCCCATTATGCTAAGGAGAAATATTCACAAATCTTCATGATTGTGTAACAGCACATGACTCATTGTAATTCAAATGGGCAATCAAGTGTTGAAAGCAAAAAATTATTTCTGGAAGCAAAGTAGGAGAAAACGTATTCATTATAAGATTATCACTGATTCCATCTAATTCTAGAATCCCATTTAAATTTTAGAGATAACAATTTTCAGTGGTTGTTTTGTTTGTAATGATAATCAACAAAAGTTAAGGACAATCTTTCAAGCATGTTGAGATTTATTTTTCAAGACCAATTTTCTCACATGGTCAATTATATGTTGCAATATCAAAGGTTACATGATGTAAGAATTTGAACATTCGTATCTGCAACAATGAAGGACAACTTACAAACACGCATCAAATGTAATATATAAAGAAGTTTTTCAAAATTTGGTTCGAGTACTTTTACAAGTTATTCAATATTCATTATATTCAAATATTATTGACATATTAGTATATAAATTTTATTTGATAGCCTTATTATTTATTATTTACAAAACAGTGAAAGATAATGATTAAGAAACTTTCACATCATTAATACAAATGAAAACTTTCATGTTATAACAACCATAATCATTATTTCCATTTTGATACATCAACTACTATTATTACGTATTATTACATCAAATTTTCAATTTTTATATAAATAAATATTAAATTCAATCATACCTATTATGAATTTATATAAAGCACTATCTTCATTCATTTCTTTTATCATTTTTTTTGTGTATGAGTTAGAGAATGCAATCAACATGTGTTATATATTAAGATTAATAATCTGATATATATTTTGTATTGTAATTACTCAACATTTATGTATACAATACTAATGATTATATTGTTTTTTCATATATAATGTCATCACATCAATTTGTGATTTAATATAGCATCATCATTTTTTATTTATTTGATTTTTTTTTCGATAACTTAGGGAGGTGTATTGGATAAGGATTTTAAAAGACTACTTTGGCATAAAAATATCTTATAGATTTTAAAAGACTTTGTAAAAATGTAATGACTTTTAAGATTTTTTTTTAAAGACTTTTATGATTAGAATTTTGCCGTTTGAATTTTAATGGATTTATAAAATATGAATTCATATCTTTTGTATCTATAAATATGTCATTCCTTTTGAAATGAATACACACAATTATCATTCTTTCTAAACTCTCTTCTTTTGTACTTTATTTTTATTTGTTCATCTTATATTTAACATTTTATCAACATGATTGTCTTTCCTCCATTGAGCATATTTCCTATTGGCATCTCAACTCGCAAGAAAAAGTCTTGTAAAGAATTTTATAGAAGAAAACCATATTTTTCAAATTCACATTTTCAAGACTTCTATGCATTTAGTGAAAATTCCCAATTAGTGGGAGACTAAACAACCACAAAAGCTTCAACTACTGGACGGGAGATTCATCCTTTAAGCGATCACTAACATACCAAATATATAATTTTTTAGTAATTATATACCAGAAAGACCTTCTCACTCGAAATGTGTCCTAGGTACGTTATTAGTATTTCAACCAGCAAGAGGAAGTCACATCTCCGTGGTATATCTTTTTTCAGCTCATTCTTAGTTAAAATTCTTCTTCTCCCTAATCATTTTATACATAAACTATAATGATATGTATGGTTATATTATTTACATAAATTGTGAAATTTATTTAGATGTAAGGTGTCTTAAAGATACTATTAAATAAAGAAATTCTAAAATTATTTTTGTAAAAGGTTCTCAAGACTTTATCAATTTTTTTTGAAGATTTTCTTTTCTCACAAGAAGTGAAAAGAAGAGATTATTCCTTTCTAATTTTATTATTCATACTCTACATTTGGTATAATATATGTGTTCTATTTATGTAACTATGAAATTGATCATTTATGAGTCTTGAAGACTCTATCAAAAGAAAGAAATTTTAAGAATATTTTTCTCACTAGAAGTGGAAAAATACTTATATTTTTATTTCCCCCGGAAGTGGAAAAGTAATGCAAAAAGTGAATAAAATATCTTTCTTTTAAAGGGAGAAAGTGAGAAAATTTCATATTCAATAAAGTGAATAAAAAGATTAGTTCTTTCTCATCAGAAGTGAGAAAATATTACAAAAAGTGAAAAAAGGAATATTTTTCTTACCAAAAGTGAAAAAATAGTCTTGTATGATTTATGTTTATCTCCTCAACATAATTTATATGGTTTTAAAAATTGAACTTATGTTTTATTGAGTTTTGGTGTATATATGCACTGTGTTTGAAAGACTTTTGACTTCATTAACAAAAATAGTTTCTATATTTTATTTATGTTGATTCACATATATTTAGTGTCTTTCCCACTATTAACACAAATAATTTTGGCTAGAAAGATTTCGTAATTCAGTAATTAATAACACAAGTTTATATATATGAATTTTATATCATTTGATTGAATTGACTTATTAGCATACTAGGAACACATAATGTAACACCATGTGTTTTTTGTAAAA
Organism: Glycine max; assembly: GCF_000004515.6. Taxonomy (NCBI): domain Eukaryota; kingdom Viridiplantae; phylum Streptophyta; class Magnoliopsida; order Fabales; family Fabaceae; genus Glycine; species Glycine max. Next base: position 30,665,273 of record NC_038246.2, read on the forward strand.
TAAATTAATAAATGTTTCATTTAAATATAAATAGAGTTTTAGAAAAATAATGAGGTTTTATAATTAAATAAATAAGGAGAAATAATTTTATTAATTAAAATAATGGTTTTAAGGTAAACAAAATAAATATGTGTGTTTTTAGAAAATAAAAATGATATTTTATTTATTTAATAGGGAGTAAAATAGAGCACTCTTTTTATGAAATAATAAAAAAAATAGACTAAATAATAGGCTCATAGTATCCTTGAAACGCCCCATTTCACTAAAAGGGCAGAAAATAAAAATAATAATATAATAATAATACCCACCCACCCCACTAGCTTTAAAAAAAAACTCCCGAGACCCCCCCCCTTCTCAAAACTTTCATTTTCTATTTTTGTGCAGCAGCCCACACCTCTCTAACCCTAACTCTTTTTCCCCAAAATTCCATCTCTCAATCTCTACTCATCTCATCCTTTATCTGAATTTTCAACTTTTGTATCCTTGTGTCCTTCCGCACACAAGGAGGTGACTGGAGAAAACGGAAAACACTACGCATTTCTTTGATTTTTCTATTTGATCTCTTTAAGGTAAATATTTATGACCCATTATGTTAGATGAGCATGTTATAGCACTAATTAGTCATGGGCTGTGAGAAAAAGAGTTAGAAACTATGTATTAGAGATTATTGTGATTTTCTCAAAACCCTAGGTTTGCTAAAATTGGGGGATTTTGTCTAATCCCTTATTCTATTATTTAAATGCTTAGGTTCTGTGGAAAATACAGTGGTTGACCTTCCTAACAGCGGTAGAAGTCAGTGATTTCGTTATTTAGGTGAGTAGCTAATATACTTAGCGATTTTCTTAAAGTTCATTTATGGAGAAGCAAGTATACTTTCGAACATATATGTTTTCGGTAAGCTTTGAAATTTATTTTGAGATCTTGATAATGTATAAGGATGAATGTTGAACTGTTTGTTTAATTTTATTTATGTTGAGTTCATGAATGATAGATGTCATTTGCTACAACGAAGAGATAATGTAGCCTATGAGTTGAATCCTCATAGTATAATGATGTATGTCGTTTGCTACAACGAAGAGATAATGTAGCCTATGAGATAATTTCTCGTAGTATAATGATAGATGTCGTTTGCTACAACGAAGAGATAATGTAGCCTATGAGTTGATCCCTCATAGTATAATGATATATGTCGTTTGCTACAACGAATAGATAATGTAGCCTATGAGTTGATCCCTCATAGTATAATGATAGATGTCGTTTGCTACAACGAAGAGATAATGTAGCCTATGAGTAAATTCTCATAGTATATTTATATATTCTGTTCACTACAATGAAGAGATAATGCAGCCTACGAGCTAAATGCCGTAGTTATATGATTACCGTTCACCACAACGAAGAGATAATGTGGTCTATGTGCACATAGTAGAATAAATGCTTAGGTATTTAAGGTAATTATGTAGAATACCAGATTATGAGAAATTCTGAAATGTATATTCTTTGCGTACAATGATTTCTAAAAGCAAGTCTATTTTCGTTCATTACTTTCAAGAATGTTATTTTAATATCTTTTGGGAATGTAAAGATTCATGTTAAATGGTGTTCTCTTTCATGTCTGCTTAGTATATTATGCTCTCACTAAGTCCTTGTGACTTACCCCTTTATGTTACTTCTTTTCTCAGATACCCAGTAGTGGAGTAACCGATTTCCTGGGATTTGCTGACACACCCAGGAACTTGATTACCTTTTTGGTAGGTCCCCATTGTGTCTGATGGATATTTTGGTTGTAACTCCAGTAAAATGCAGCTATAGGGGTCATGGTAGTAATAGGCTTAGAGAGAATCCTTTTATTTTGAAAATGTAAAGATATGATGATGATGAACTTATGATGTTTGAGACACTTGATGATTAGTAATTATAATCCACTTTGTTATTCAATGGATGAGATGAGATACCAGTATATGGAATTGTCTAGGTATATATATATATATATTGTGTTCTTTACAGGTTATGTTGTATAGGATAGACTGGCCAGACTAAGGAAGTCATAGTCTGTGCGCCGGTCATGGCCAAGAGTGGGTTGTGACAATCCTAACTATATATTAGATCAATTTTTACATTTACGACATGTTTTTTACGCTTTCTCCTACTCACAAATTTGTTCTCTCTTCCTCCTCTCTCAAAACACTTTCTTTCTCCTGCATACACTCAAAACTGTTTCAGTAAAACTATGATCTCAAACTCGTTAACCGTTGAATCATCCTGAAATGCGGAAATTACCTTAGGAACTCATTTTTCCATATTCCCACTGTTGAGATTTGCAAAATAATCTCTATATAGAGAGATTCCTCTCACACAGTCAGTAAATTTGAGGCTTCAATCTCTTCTCCTTAACATGTGTAGGGATCCTTAGAGGATCAATTGGGATGAGTTTTTGGGTGTTTTTACAATTTTGATTATATCTTTACAATTATAATTGCGAATTATATATGTTTGATAAACCAATTGATGTCCCGATGCAAAATTGTTGTGAAATTGATGTGTTCTTGTGTTCAATGCGAATCCTAGAAATTGTTTTTTTTTTTAATTTTCGTGAATTGATGAAACTTAATGGTTAGTGTGATGTCTTTACTAGTTAATTTGTGTTATGAGTTTATATTTGAATCTAGCATACTATGATAAAGAATATATGGTCAAAAGAAAAAATCCCTCTGTTTGTTTTGCATATTGTGGTAGATTGAAAAAAGTATTGTAATGTTATATTAAAATAAACTTTCAAATCAAACCGAAATTGTATGCGAATTTTTATGTCCTATGTCATTGCACTTTTGATATTTGACAGTGTATGATAGGATATGAAATGCAAAAGTTGGAACTTGTGTTAGTTGTTTATGATGGAATGAGCCTAAAGACTTGAGCTTGAGTGAAACAATGACTGTGAGGTTTTGGTTGATGATCCTTCATTGATTTCTGCTATCCTTACTAGCTTATTTCAGTTGTGACTCTAATTTGTATGTTCCTATCTTTGAAAAGTTGCATGTTTGTGAAAAGTAATTGATTGAGGCATTCCATGATATTTAGTTCATATGATTGAATTTATCTGTGAAGCAAACACCATTTTTGAGTGACCATTGTAGTTTGTCACTTGAGGACAAGTGAACTGCTCTTTCTTTGCTTGAGGACAAGCAAAACTGTAAATTTGGGGGGATTTGTTAGTCGTCTTATACGACTAACTTTTGTATAGAAAACATTTTCCAAAACTTGTATAGTTCCCCAATTTATGGTTATTTTTGTAGGAGTTTTTAAATAAATCTTGTTTTATTGTTAAAGTTGTCTCTAGAATATGTCCATTGGATTTAATGATAAAATCTATGCAATTTCAGGTTAAAAAGAGGCTAAGTCATGAAGTGCAAAAAGTAACAGTTGAGCTCAACTCATCAGTGGGCTAAGCGCGCATCCACCGCTAAGCGTAGCTTCAATGCGCTTAGCACAACAGAAGAATCTAGCAGAGCATCAATATCAAGGCCGCGCGCTAAGCGCGAGATCACTGTGCTAAGCGTAGTAGTTGTCTTCAGTCAGGCTCAGTGCATGACTGACGCTAAGTTCAAATCCACTTACTCGCGCTAAGCGCGAGGGTGGCGCTAAGGGCAACGTCGCGAATTCAGTTTAATTCTTACATTTTATTGTTCTTAGCTTAGACTTAGTTTAATTCTATTTTAAACCATCAATTATCAATGTTTCTTTCAACAATACCTTATTTCTAAATTTAACCCTGTCTAATACTAGTTCCCTGAGTTCGATACTCGGATTCATCCATTTTAATTTTAAATACTTGACGATCCGGTGCGCTTTCTAGCAAACCGGATTTCCCTTGAACATATTTATATAAATAAAAATTGGACCAAAAAGTAGTTGTAGGAAAAATCCAACAGATACCACGCACATCAATTGTACTTTATTAAAGAATGTGAATTGTACTCTAAATAATCTTCTCTTTTGTTGCTTATTTTATACAAATTATTGTCCTTGTCTTGTATCATCCCACGATGATGATCAACATGTTATATATACATTGTAATAATAAAATTAATAAAATAAAGAAAGTTATAAAGTTAATGCTTAACAGTAATTTCTTTTGATATAATTTTAATTTAATTGA